>NC_072466.1:525421-610421 GCF_027596085.1 Anoplopoma fimbria | reverse complement strand
ATACATGTTAAATACATAAATACATGTTAAATACATGTTAAATACATATTAAATACATATTAAATACATGTTAAATACATGTTAAATACATGTTAAATACATATTAAATTAAATACATATTAAATACATGTTAAATACATTAAATACATGTTAAATACATATTAAATACATGTTAAATACATATTAAATACATATTAAATACATCTTAAATAAATATTAAATACATGTTGAATACATCTTAAATAAATATTAAATACATTGAGTTTATCTTCATTTATGTCACATATATTCATGAACACATTTATTTATTATTTATGACTTTAAACAGTCTCATATCAGAACATCATGAATTAACATATTCATTTAAATACATTTATGTCTCTTTTATATAAAGTCTCATAAACACAATTAATGTGTTTTAATTCATCTTTACAAGGTTTGATAGACTCAAATCATAAATACAAAGTTAATATATGAAAATATATGTTTATTAACTTGATGTTTTTATATTGTATTGTATGAGTATTGACTTTAATTGATAAAAACAATAGATGTGTTGTCAATTAAATTAGCCCCAATGAAACACTTCATTAAATGTGAAATGATATCATCTGAAATCATTTTGATAATTGTTGATGTGAATCTTTTGGAGGAGAAATTGTCATAAATGTCAGTTGGAGCCTCTGAGAATAATATCAGCTGTTCTTCACTCTTCTACAAAAGCAAATGAAATATCTGCACATGAATATCATTTCTAATTTGAATATGTCAGCTTGGGCTCTGGGAAACATGTTGAACAGATATAATAATAATAATAATAATAATAATAATAATAATAATAATAATAATAATAATAATAATAATAATAATAATAATAATAATAATAATAAAATAATAATAATAATAATAATATGTCTTTATACCGATAGTAGGACAATAAATCATGAACAATCTTTACGTCAGGAGGAGACGTGGCTGCAGCAGAGAAAAGTCCACAGGGTTTTTATTCTGTTTTTTGGGTGAGGATGGTGAGGATGGTGAGGATGGTGAGGTTGGGGGGTGAGGTTGGGGGGTGAGGTTGGGGGGTGAGGTTTGGGGGGTGAGGTTGGGGGGGGTGAGGTTGGGGGGTGAGGTTGGGGGGTGAGGTTGGGGGGTGAGGTTTGGGGGGTGAGGTGTTCACGTGCTGCGTGGACTCAGACATGTGCGAGGTAAATATTGTCAACGACAGAAACAAAGAGCAGAAATAAAGAGACAAAGGCAGAAAGCAGCCGCTCAGAACCTGAAGCTCAGAGGCCTCCACACATTTCCTCATTGTCTTCTTCCTCTACTGTTCCTCCCCCTTCCTCCTCCTCCCCCCCTTCCTCCTCCTCACCCCTTCCTCCTCCTCACCCCCTCCCCACCGGGCCTGATGAACCCGGGGACTCCTATGCGTCGGGGTTGTAAACAGGCTCTCCAGTAAAGAATTCCAGGGCGGGGCAAGAAGGCAGCCTCCCCCCCCTCCCCCCCCCCCCCCCCCCCCCCCTCCCCCCCCATTCCCTCACACACTCTCGTGCACACGCCAGCCCAGCACCAGCTCCTTTGTTGTGGCTGCATGTTAACCCTTTAAGCTGCGACACACGAACAACCAGGAGGAGGAGGAGGGGTGAGGAGGAGGGGGAGGAGGGGTGAGGAGGGGGGTGAGGAGGGGTGAGGAGGGGGGTGAGGAGGGGGGAGGAGGAGGGGAGGAGGGGTGAGGAAGGTGATGGTGACACGTCCTCCTGTCTGAGATGAAGGCAGACAAAGAGCTGGTTTCATTCGCTGCTTTGTTGATTCGTCTCTCAAGTGTTTGATGAAGAGGAGAAAAGTCCTCACTTCACCCCCTCCCCCTCCTCCCCTCCTCCCCCTCCTCCCCCCCCCTCCTCCCTCCTCCTCCTCCCATCATCTTCCTCGCTCAGAGCCAATGAGCTCAACGCTGCCGGTCCAAACAGTCTGCAGAGAGGAGAGGGAGGAAACGGGGACAGGAAGTCGGGGTGACACCGGTTCATTCTCGTGTTCAGGTTGAGCGAGGTTATGAAAAAGAACATACAACGGCTTCTGTGACCACGAAGTAAAGTCAGACGCTGCAATGCATTGTGGGAAACTGAACAGAGACACTTTAGACGCTTATCTTCCTTTTCTGTAAAGTTAGGACTCCAAATTATAAGAAACATCTGAAACATGAAAAAGGAAACAACTGGTCTGAAGAAGAAGAAGAAGAAGAAGAAGAAGAAGGAGGAGGAGGAGAAGGAGGAGAAGAAGAAGAAGAAGGAGGAGAAGAAGAAGAAGGAGGAGAAGAAGAAGAAGGAGAAGAAGAAGAAGAAGAAGAAGGAGGAGAAGAAGAAGGAGGAGGAGGAGAAGAAGAAGAAGAAGAAGAAGAAGAAGAAGAAGAAGAAGAAGGAGGAGGAGGAGAAGAAGAAGAAGAAGAAGGAGGAGAAGAAGAAGGAGGAGAAGAAGAAGGAGAAGAAGAAGAAGGAGAAGAAGGAGGAGAAGAAGAAGGAGGAGGAGGAGGAGGAGAAGAAGAAGAAGAAGAAGAAGAAGAAGGAGGAGAAGAAGAAGGAGGAGGAGAAGAAGAAGAAGAAGAAGAAGAAGAAGAAGAAGAAGAAGAAGAAGAAGAAGAAGAAGAAGGAGGAGAAGAAGAAGGAGGAGAAGAAGGAGGAGAAGAAGAAGGAGGAGGAGGAGAAGAAGAAGAAGAAGAAGAAGAAGAAGAAGAAGAAGAAGAAGAGGAGAAGAAGAAGAAGGAGGAGGAGAAGAAGAAGAAGAAGAAGAAGAAGAAGGAGAAGAAGAAGGAGGAGGAAGAAGAAGAAGAAGAAGAAGAAGAAGAAGGAGAAGAAGAAGAAGAAGAAAGAAGAAGAAGAAGAAGAAGAAGAAGAAGAAAGAAGAAGGAGAAGGAGGAGAAGAAGAAGAAGGAGAAGAAGAAGAAGAAGAAGAAGAAGAAGAAGAAGAAGAAGAAGAAGAAGAAGAAGAAGAAGAAGAAGAAGAAGAAGAAGAAGAAGAAGAGAAGAAGAAGTTGGACTTGGTCATATCATTTTCTTAAAGAGAAAAACAGAGAGAGCTAATAAATGTTGTCTTTGATCTTAACTTAAAGAACTAAACTTAAACTCAAAGAACTAAACTTAAATAACTAAACTTAAAGAAATAAACTTAAAGAACTAAACTTAAACTCAAAGAACTTAAACTCAAAGAACTAAACTTAAATAACTAAACTTAAAGAACTAAACTTAAAGAACTAAACTTAAACTCCAAATACTAAACTCAGGGTGAGGACGTTGAAGTTAAAGACTTTCAGAATAAGAGCTTCAGTTAAATCAGCACACAACAGAAACCGTCTGCTCTTGTTTCTGTGTGTGCGTGATACCGCTTTACTGCAGGGTCAAAGGTCGCCCTCCTTCAAGGCTTCTAAGAATCAGACCTCTAGGAACCCCCCCCCACACATTTGCTCACATAGCTCACGTTCAGACAGCAGCTTGTTGTTGGATCATCTCCCGCTGTGTTCAGACCATCCATGTCCTCACTTTAACTTCATGGGTTTGTTTCACAGGTAACAGTGTCTGAATGCTGTTGCTATGGTTACATGCAGGGTAAATACACTTTAGTTCTTTAGGTTTAGTTCTTTAAGTTTAGTTCTTTAAGTTTAGTTCTTTAAGTTTAGTTAATTAAGTTTAGTTCTTTAAGTTAAGTTTAGTTCTTTAAGTTTAGTTCTTTAAGTTTAGTTCTTTAAGTTTAGTTCTTTAAGTTTAGTTCTTTAAGTTTAGTTCTTTAAGTTTAAGTTTAGTTCTTTAAGTTTAGTTTTTTTTAGTTTAAGTTTAGTTCTTTAAGTTTAAGTTTAGTTCTTTAAGTTTAGTTCTTTAAGTTTAGTTCTTTAAGTTTAGTTCTTTAAGTTTAGTTCTTTAAGTTTAGTTCTTTAAGTTTAGTTCTTTAAGTTAAGTTAATTAAGTTTAGTTCTTTAAGTTAAGTTCTTTAAGTTTAGTTCTTTAAGTTAAGTTCTTTAAGTTTAGTTCTTTAAGTTTAGTTCTTTAAGTTTAGTTCTTTAAGTTTAAGTTTAGTTCTTTAAGTTAAGTTCTTTAAGTTAAGTTTTAAGTTCTTTAAGTTAAGTTCTTTAAGTTAAGATAAGTTTAGATCTTTAAGTTTAGTTCTTTAAGTTTAGTTCTTTAAGTTAAGTTCTTTAAGTTTAGTTCTTTAAGTTAAGTTCTTTAAGTTTAGATCTTTAAGTTAAGTTATTTGAGTTTCTTTGTGGTTGAAGTCAGATCAGAGCAGCAGATATGATTTCCCTCCAAAGCAAACAGCAACGACCTCATTGACCAGAGACACACCCACTGAGTATGTACTGTATGTGTGTGTGTGTGTGTGTGTGTGTGTGTGTGTGTGTGTGTGTGTGTGTGTGTGTGTGTGTGTGTGTGTGTGTGTGTGTGTGTGTGTGTGTGTGTGTGTGGGGGGTGGGGTCACTAGAATGTAGGTCAGTCTCCGCCCGCCGTCCAGGACCAGGAGGGCGATGCATCCAGCGCTCCTAGATTCTTCAGTTGAGATGAAACCAGAGTTTGTTCCTGAACACTGATATTTATATTTATATATATATATATATATATATATAAATACATACAGAGTACTCACTCTGACACTACATGTGTGGAAAGTACTCCTATAAATACCTTTTATATTGATCTGCCAGCTGGAACTACTCTACACATTTTATATTCAACAGGAGTTGAATATGGGTCACTTAAATAACTTGAACCTTTATTCTGTAAGGGTCAAACGGCGACCTGACTGATGAATGACCACTAACACACAAACAGGAAGCAACCTTTTACTGCATGTAGAGTTACAACATGTACCACGAGTCCTTCAGTACAAACCGCAGCTTCTTGTACTTGAGTATTTCCATGTTCTGCTACTTCATTCTTAGTACTGTACTAATCTCAGAGGTACATGTTGTACTTATACTGTACTAATCTCAGAGGTACATGTTGTACTTATACTGTACTAATCTCAGAGGTACATGTTGTACTTATACTGTACTCTCAGAGGTACTAATCTGTACTAATCTCAGAGGTACATGTTGTACTTATACTGTACTAATCTCAGAGGTACATGTTGTACTTATACTGTACTAATCTCAGAGGTACATGTTGTACTTATACTGTACTAATCTCAGAGGTACATATTGTTGTACTTATACTGTACTAATCTCAGAGGTACATGTTGTACTTATACTGTACTAATCTCAGAGGTACATGTTGTACTTATACTGTACTAATCTCACTGTACTAATCTAATCAGAGGTACATGTTGTACTTATACTGTACTAATCTACATGTTGAGGTACATGTTGTACTTATACTGTACTAATCTCAGAGGTACATGTTGTACTTATACTGTACTAATCTCAGAGGTACATGTTGTACTTATACTGTACTAATCTCAGAGGTACATGTTGTACTTATACTGTACTAATCTCAGAGGTACATGTTGTACTTATACTGTACTAATCTCAGAGGTACATACAGTATTTCCACATGGTGGTATTAGTACTGTCCTGCAGTGAAGGATGTGAGTTCTTCTTCCTGAGCAGTGCTTTGTGTTCTCATGTCCTTATATGACCTTAAACATTTCTAAACAAGTTAAAATGGTTGAATTTGACTCATTTACTATTAATAGTAAACTTAGTTTAAACTGTGTTTTAGATGAATATGTATATGTCTGTCTTTGTCCTGCTGCAGTGAACTGATTCCCCCTCTCGAGGTCACTTCAGGATCATATTGTATTTATACTGTACTAATCTCAGAGGTACATGTTGTACTTATACTGTACTAATCTCAGAGGTACATGTTGTACTAGTTTTATTCACAGTTTAGTAAAAAAAACTAAAAAAAAAATAAATAAAATAAAAAAAATAAACTTAAAATAATAAAATAAAACATGAAAAACAGAAAAAAAAAAAAAAAAAAAAAAGTTAAAAATAATCTTCATCCTCGTTGACACCGGATGAGGACATCCTTTATGGTCTGCGGCTGTTGCCATGGTGATACTATAGAGCAGCTGTTACCTCCCGTCACCCCGCACAGCGCTGCGTTCACGGACGGCTGGTTGATTCCAGACTCAGTCATTTATACGAGTCCTCACATGAACTCCAACACTGTTCACTTTATACATATAAATATCACTTTATACATATAAATATCACTTTATACATATAAATATCACTTTATACATATAAATATCACTTTATAGATATAAATATCACTTTATAGATACATATAATATATAATATATCACTTTATAGATATAAATATCACTTTATATATATCAATATATAAATACTTTATAGATATAAATATCATTTATACATATAAATATCACTTTATACATATAAATATCACTTTATACATATAATATATCACTTTATTTGAGGGCATATAGATATAATATATTCACTTTATATAAATATCACTTTATAGATATAAATATCACTATAGATATATAGATATAAATATCACTTTATAGATACAAATATCACTTTATAGATACAAATATCACTTTATAGATATAATATATTCACTTTATAGATACAAATATCACTTTATAGATATAAATATTCACTTTATGTATATAAATATCACTTTATGTATACAATATATCACTTTATAGATATAAATATTCACTTTATATAGATATAAATATCACTTTATAGATATAAATATCATAGATTTATACTTTATATAAAATATCACTTTATAGATATAAATATCACTTTATAGATATAAATATCACTTTATAGATAATATAACTTTATAGATATACTTTATAGATATAAATATCACTTTATAGATATAAATATCACTTTATAGATATATCACTTTATAGATATAAATATCACTTTATAGATATAAATATCACTTTATAGATACAAATATCACTTTATAGATATAATATATTCACTTTATAGATATAAATATCACTTTATAGATATAAATACATATAAATATCACTTTATAGATATAAATATCACTTTATGTATATAAATATTCACTTTATGTATATAAATATCACTTTATAGATATATAATATATTCACTTTATAGATACAATATATAAATATCACTTTATACACTTTATAGATATAATATATTCACTTTATGTATACAAATATTCACTTTATATAAATATATCACTTTATGTAGAAATAAATATATTTATAGTAAAATACTATGTTATAGTAAAAGTACTAATACCAAAGTATAAAAATACTATGTTGTAGTAAAAGTTACCACAGTGTACAAATACTTATATCACACATTATTTTCATTATCAATTAATCAGCTGATTATTTTCTAATGTGTTAATTGATTAATTGACTAGTTGCCTAATTTACTAATTATTTCAGATTCATTTATATAAACTGTTGGGGAGAATAAATGATAATCTAACATTATATTTTAGTAACTTATGCTGTGAGATAAATGTTATATATATATATATGTTATAAAGACTCAAGTAAGGTACAAATACCTCAAATGTGTACTAAGTACTTGAGACCCTGTAATATAAAAATATTACATTACAGGTAAAAGTACTGAAGAATGCTACCTTTGAAATGTTTTGGTGAAAAGTACATTTATTCAAGTACTTGAAGTATTTGATGTATTTATATTTCATCAGCTGTAAAACAGGTTTAATGATTCATGACTCTGAAGAACCCCACTGTGGTACTTCCAGTGTACTTCTCCCTGATGAGCATCACTGCAGTGTTTTCAGTGTGAATGAAGCGCGTCGCCTCCTGCTGGTCGCTTCTCGTCGCTGCAGCTCTCTGGAGTCTCTGTGTCTCATTCAGCCTGACAACAACAAACCTGGACCATGAAATATAAGATAAAATATAAAATAAAAGATGTTTCTGTTATTAAATATTCACACTGATGTAAATACTTTAATATTATTGGTGTAAAAAATGAATCAAATGACAAAATAATTGATTTATTTGTGGATAAAAAACAATGTTAATGATCAGGTGAGTTCAATCCGTCACATTTTATTGGTAAAAAAACAAAACAAACAAGAACAAAATAAACATTTTAACTTTGATAGGAAAGCCCTAATGTGAAGCGACAGCCAATCAGAGAGCAGGACAGTTTTAAAGTGACACAGCGTTGATTTATGTAACAGTCTTAAAAAATATTATGTTTTATGGTCATAAAAAAGAGACAAATAACATTTTAATCCAAATAAACAGGATTAGAATGTAGAAACGTTCACACAGCTTCAGTTAAAACTCAGTTAACCCTGAACAGACAGAGTTTACTTCATTGTTTTTTCTTCATCTTGGTTCTCCAGCTTCGCGTCCTCTCCGAGCTCTGGTCCTGGTCCTGGTCCTGGGCCGGGTCTCGGTCCTCCTCTTCCTCCTCCCGTGGCTGCCGCCATCGATGACCCGTGTCTCCACCTGCAGCACCTCCTCGTACAGGTACGCCGGCTTCACGTCCAGCAGGAAGCAGAAGAGCTGCAGCAGCCAGACGAAGGTCCGGGGCAGATCCGCCTCCACCTCCGAGTAGAGCCGGGAGCTCATCCTGTGGACAGGAAGGGGAGGAGTCAGGGGTCAGGGGGGGAGGGGTCTGAGGGGTCAAAGGTCGAGTGGTGTTTAGGGAGTCTTACTGCGAGGCTCGGAGGGCTTGGTGCCAGTAGGTGGAGTTGGAGGGAGTCGGGACGCCGTCCTTCAGGGTCAGAACTCCGTCCAGCTTCTTCTGGGTCAGACCGGGTCCATCGGCCGAGTCCTCGTCCCCCCAACGGAACCGGAAGCTGGACGGGTCGACTCGCTCCACGCCCGCCGGACAAGAGGAAAGCTTCTCAAAACAGATCTGCACCTGATCTGCTACTCCTGCACAGACACAAAGACACAAAGACACAAAGACTCAGTAGAAGTACTAATACCACAGAGTAAAAACACTGTTACAGTAGAAGTACTAATACCACAGAGTAAAAACACTCTGTTACAGTAGAAGTACTAATACCACAGAGTAAAAACACTCTGTTACAGTAGAAGTACTAATACCACAGAGTAAAAACTCTGTTACAGTAGAAGTACTAATACCACAGAGTAAAAACACTCTGTTACAGTAGAACTACTAATAAAACACAGAGTAAAAACACTCTGTTACAGTAGAAGTACTAATACCACAGAGTAAAAACTCTGTTACAGTAGAAGTACTAATACCACAGAGTAAAAACACTGTTACAGTAGAAGTACTAATACCACAGAGTAAACACACTCTGTTACAGTAGAAGTACTAATACCACAGAGTAAAAACACTCTGTTACAGTAGAAGTACTAATACCACAGAGTAAAAACACTCTGTTACAGTAGAAGTACTAATACCACAGAGTAAAAACTCTGTTACAGTATTCTTTTATGGGAACAGAAATTCTCAAAGTGAGATTCTTACGTTTTCTCTTGAGGACGACGCTCTTCTTCTTGCTGTTGGAGTAAAGAGGTTTCTGAGCCGCCCACTGTTTCCTGTGGAGAACACAATAAAACAATAAAACAATAAAACAAATACTGATACACGCGTGATGATTGTTGTTAAACGGTCAGAAATTAACGACATTCAGAGCGTCACGTTTTGTTTTAGTTGTTTTATTTCTCTAATGATTAGAAATCAAACGCACAATATTCAGATAAATATTCTTGTGAAACTTGACTTTTATAATTATTTTATATAAAAAGTTTTAATTTGTTTTTATGTTTATATTGTTTTCTACGTTTAAGTTTAACTTTTTAAAGTTTAACTTTGATGTTTTATTGTTTTTTATTTAAGTTTTAAAAGTTTTTTTTAATTGTTTAGCTTAAAAAAAAATTACGTTGAGTTTGACTTTTTATAGTTAAAGTTCTTTAGAGTTTTATTGTAAAGTTTGAGTTTAAGTTTTTTTTTTTTTAAAGTTTATGTTATTTTATGTTTATTTTAAGTTTAAGTTTTTAATAACGTTTAAGTTTTTTAAGTCGTTTAGCTTTCAAAAAAAATTAGGTTAAGTTTGACTTTATAGTTAAAGTTTTTAAAGTTGTAGCTTTGTTAAAATAAGTTTTTTAAGTTTAAGTTTTAAGGTGAAGTTGTTAGGTTTAGTTGTTTTTTAAAGATTTACTTTCAGCTCCATTAAGTCCAGTCGTGCATCAGGTGAACGGACACTGAAGGACCTGACAGGTGACCTGAGACTCTGCAGGTCTCCAGGTGTGACGGTGGACCAGGACTCACCGGGCCACCTCGTGGTCTCTCCTCTGCTGAGCTCTGATCAGAGCGGCCTGCACGACTCTGAACCACCTCCTCAGGCTGAACAGGTTTCCTGTCACACGTCGACACAGAACGTTACAGAAGGAATATTTAAAGGTTTGAAAAAGAGTTCATATGTAAATGAGGAGTTTGGAGGTGGAGGACTCACCTGTGTCGTCCTGCTCACCTGCCTCGTTGGATAAATCCCTAAAAGACACAAAAACCAAAATGACACTTTACTTTAAAGACGGTGTTTTTAGAGAAAGTCAACGTTCCGTCTCTGTGAGATCAAACATGATTCATTTCATCTGATTCGTCTCAATAAAACTTTGTTAAAAGATATTTTATTTTATTCTGGAGGCAGGAAACGCATCACAGCTGGACTCCTTCCTGATTGGCTTAAATCCGACCAATCAGGCCTCAGATCAGCCGAGTCATCAACACATTGATTAAAGGATCAGTTACCATTCGCTGTGGTCGTCCAGGCCGAAGACGAGCTTCATGGTGACGATGATGAGGGCGGCGGTCTGAACGTCGTACCGCGGCAGGAACGGAAAAACCCGGCGGTCAAACGTGTGGAGCTTCTGATCGGCAAAACCAGAGCGCTCCATCAGCCTGCAGACCCACGGGTGGAGCTCGTCTGGGAGGGGAGGGGTTAAAGGTTGATCCAATGGACAGTACTGTAGTACTAGTAGTACTGTTGGTTAATCTTAGTACCGGAAGTAGTACCCAGTTAATTAATGAATCAATTAATGAGAGTACTGTCAGTTCAAATGAGTACCGTTCATAGTACTAGTACTGCCAGTTAATATTAGTACTGTTAACAGTATCAGTAGTATCAGTACTGTCAGTATAACCGTTAGTATCAGTACTCTCAGTAGTATCAGTACTCTCAGTAGTATCAGTACTCTCAGTAGTATCAGTATCAGTAGTATCTCTCAGTAGTATCAGTACTCTCAGTAGTATCAGTACTCTCAGTAGTAGTATCAGTACTCTCAGTAGTATCTCTCAGTAGTATCAGTACTCAGTAGTATCAGTACTCTCAGTAGTATCAGTACTCTCAGTAGTATCAGTACTCTCAGTAGTATCAGTACTCTCAGTAGTATCAGTACTCTCAGTAGTATTAGTACTCTCAGTAGTATCAGTACTCTCAGTAGTATCAGTACTCTCAGTAGTATCAGTACTCTCAGTAGTATCAGTACTCTCAGTAGTATCAGTACTCTCAGTAGTAGTATCAGTACTCTCAGTAGTATCATCAGTAGTATATAGTACTCTCAGTAGTATCAGTACTCTCAGTAGTATCAGTACTCTCAGTAGTATCAGTACTCTCAGTAGTATCAGTACTCTCAGTACTGTCAGTATTAGTTCTGCTGTTACCGGGCAGGTTAGCGTCCATCAGGTAGCGCAGGCTGAGCAGAGACGGGTGCAGCAGACTCTGACGGCTGATTGGAGGAAAAGCAGGAAGCTGCAGGAACAGAATGAGAGCCCGAGCATCTCTATGCACCACCCGGTGGGGAGGGACGCTCTGTGGAGGAAAACAAGCGCACCAAACTTTAACTTCCCTTCAGTACTCCTCTCTTTCCACTGACTTCATGATTACTGGACGCAGCTCGTTTAAAGTGAGAGAAATCTCCAAACATGAAACTAAACCGACAGCTCAGGATTAGTGTGAACCCTTCACATTTAAGACTGATCACAGTATTGATTCAGTATCAGGAGCTGATTGATTCCTGACCTCCACTCTGAAGATGAGAGCGTCTTTGCCTTCCAGCTTCATCTCATCAGGGAGTTCCTCGTAGGCGTTGACGTACGGGACGTGACCGTCGTTCACCAACCTGAGAACAACACAACCCACTCAGAACTACCAGCATCAACTCATCACGGAAAGGAAACCTCACCTGCAACAGCTTCCAGTGAATGTCATCAATATGTGTGTGTCAGCGTCTTCTATGTGTGTGTGTTGCTACCTGAGCAGGTGTGTGTGTTACCTGAGCAGGTGTGTGTGTTGTTACCTGAGCAGGTGTGTGTGTTGTTACCTGAGCAGGTGTGTGTTGTTACCTGAGCAGGTGTGTACCTGAGCAGGTGAGCAGGTGTGTGTGTTGTTACCTGAGCAGGTGTGTGTGTTGTTACCTGAGCAGGTGTGTGTGTTGTTACCTGAGCAGGTGTGTGTGTTGTTACCTGAGCAGGTGTGTGTGTTGTTACCTGAGCAGGTGTGTGTGTTGTTACCTGAGCAGGTGTGTGTGTTGTTACCTGAGCAGGTCGCTGAGCGTCAGCGGCTCTCGGGTCCAGACCAGAGCGAGGTGGAGCAGAGCCAAAGTCTTCTTCATGCTCATCAGACTGTGCCGGCTCCTCCTCAGCCGACCCGTCAGGTAGCTGGCGGCGTCCAAAGAGCCGGAACACTGCGACCAATCACTGGAGCTCCCTGAGGAGTGAAAGGAGCGCTTCAGTCACATGTTGCTGCTGACCAATCGGACAAACACACTGATTTCAAACAAACAGAACGTATTATTGATATTTAAAATCATGGTCACATTTAAAAGAATGTAGTTTATAGTAATAATAAAAGCTTTAAACCGTCTGAATGTGAGTTATCACATCCGTTGATTGAATTATTGATTAGTATTATCTGTACCTGCGTTGGAGCCGGCGGTGCTCGGAGGGTTCGTGTCTCCGTCCGTCTCACTGGCCGTCAGGACGGACGCGTCGGCTGCACTGTCCGAGTCCGAGTCAGGACCTCGCTGAGGAGACACGTTCAGGTTCCTCCAACTCAATATTCAAACCAATAAAACTCAATAAATGACACTCAAATAAGTGCTGACTAACAACCTGCATGTTAAATAAAAGAACATTAAACAGATAAATAAAAAGAATGTTGAATGAATCTATAATAATAATGGATCCAAACCTGATACTTATTGATAAACAGACTAATGGCTCCTAAACATTTAAACCATCAATATGGGAACAAATGTCATTAAATAAAAAATACAAAAATACAACGGAGCAGAAATTATAATATTATTATATATTGATATAATAATTATATTTTAATAGAATTAGAAAAAATATAAAAATAAATAATAGGAATAATAATAATAAAAACATTGACAATAATAATTACATCAAAGATGACAATGATAATAGTTATAATAATACTATTAATAAAGATAACAATAAGTGACAAAATACCCATAATAATTAATTATGATAATAGTTACATAATAATAACCATAATAATAACAACAATCATATAAATGAAAATAATAATAATACTTATTAGAGCAACAATAATGATACAAATATAATAATAGTATTAGATATAATAATAATAATAATAACAATACAAATGTGGATAAAAGTAATAATAATAATAACATAAATAATAAAATAAAACCATGTGCGGTTTGTGAACTCACCACTCTGAACCTGGTCGTCCTCATCGGGTTGCTGGTGAACGCCTGACGACTCTTCTGCAGGTAAATCCTCCACAGCTGACACAACACCTCATCCTGTAACACAACACCTCATCCTGTAACACAACACCTCATCCTGTAACACAACACCTCATCCTGTAACACAACACCTCATCCTGTAACACAACACCTCATCCTGTAACACAACACTTCATCCTGTAACACCTCATCCTGTAACACAACACCTCATCCTGTAACACAACACTTCATCCTGTAACACAACACCTCATCCTGTAACACTACACTTCATCCTGTAACACAACACCTCATCCTGTAACACAACACCTCATCCTGTAACACAACACCTCATCCTGTAACACAACACCTCATCCTGTAACACCTCATCCTGTAACACAACACCTCATCCTGTAACACGAATATTTAATAAAGGTTTAAAACCAGTCCAGACCTTAAACCTGGGACTGACTCCCAGTCTGACCAGAGCGTCGCACTGGTTCCTGAGGATGAACTGGAACCCCTCACAGATCACCCACTGACGGCCGCGCTCTGAAACACAGCAGATATTAAGTTTACAGTTGAAGTACGACGTGACGTATTTTATTATCCGTATAAACTATAAAACAATGTCAACATGAAATCTAAAATATTCAGTTTAAAATGAAATAAATAGAGAAAAAAAACGAGAACTTTTGTAATTTTTGCTAAAAAAAGACAATCAAATAAAATATTAACTTTGTAAATTGTTGGTGATTAATCGTTACCTCGGTCACCTAAAACACCAAACAGATGATTTATTCAACAAAATTATGGAAAAATGATAATCTGAAGCTTAATTTTTTCAATTTTTTAAATAAAAGATTGATTAAGCAAATAAATATGTTTGATAGATTTGATCACAGCAGGTTGGGCTAAAATAAATGTCTAAGGTCAATATAATAAACGTAATAATAACTCTAATAATAAATCTAATAATAAGTCTAACAGCAAATTTAATAAAAACTCTGATAATTAATCTTATAATAAATGTAATAACAAATTTAGTAATTTATCGATAATGAATCTAATAAAAACTCTTATAAATCTAATAATACATTTAATAATAAATATAATAATAATAATAACATCAAATAGAAACACTGACCGGCTCTCTTGGTTCTGGTTCCTTTGCCGATGGTGGAGACCCTGGCGGAGCCGGGCGTGAAGTTCGGGTCCACCACCTCTCTGGTTCTCTGAAGACGTTTGAACACATTCACAGTTATGAACATGAATGAAAACAAATATATATTTATTAACAGACACAAAGCTGCCACCTGCTGACGAACAGCAGAACTGAAGGAAACCAAAACACTTTCACAAAAAAAGAAACAAGCTGGATTTAATTTTTTAACAAAAATGTAGTTTTTTTTCCTTAAAAATGAGCATTTGAAAAGTTAATGCAGGATTTTGAAACATAAAAGAAACAAGTTAAGAACAGAGTCAATGAAACTATCAGTCATGATAAATAAAAGTTTTACTGTAGGACAGAGAAAAGGGCCATTTAAGCTCATCATTTAAATTTGGTTTACATGAAACAGGACATGCTGTTTAATTTAGAAAAAGACATTCTGATGTTAAAAAGGTAGAAACATTTACATTCAGCTTTTATTGATATACTGTTTCAATTTGTTTCGTCATTTTATGATTTTCTTTCCGGTCAGTGTGGCTGTAAATGTTTCCTACGGTCTATCTTCACTGGTTCATCAACCAGCAGCTCAGATTTCCTTTTTTCCGTCTCTTTCCTGCTATTTCATTAGAACATCAGATCAGCTGTTGTTGTTGTTGTTGTTGTTGTTGTTTACCTCGATGACGTTGTGACAGGATCTGCAGTAGAATCGACCTTCATCTGAAACTCCCCAATCCACCGCCGAACACACTGCACAGGGCTCCCTGTACCCGGCCTGCACACGCACACACACACACAGACACACACGCACCCACACACACACACACACACACACACACACACACACACACACACACACACACACACACACACACACACGCACACACACACACACACAGACAGACACACACACACAGACACACACACACACACAGACACACACACACACACACACACAACACATACACACACACACACACACACACACACACACACACACACACACACACACACAGACACACACACACACACACACACACACACACACACACACACACACACACACACACACACACACACACACACACACACACACAGTTGACATAATGTACAGGCGGATGTGGGTTCACAGATTCTGCAGTGAGACTCTTAGGGGGGAAATGTCACGTGATTCATGTTTGCTAGAAAACTTTAAAACTACAACAGACCTGCAGAGAACTACAACTCCTTATATTCTGTTATACCAGGTAAGAACGAGAAAATAAACCAGTATATTATTATTACTATGTTATAACGTATAGTCCTATCTTAAACTACAAACAACAACAAAACAATGTTCAATAATAATAACAAAGCATTCATAGAATGAAGATTTAATCTTTTCTTTGCTTGTTGTAAATTGCAATTAAGGCTTCACATGTTCTTAATGGAGTTCTGTGACTCCATGGTGACATTAAACTGGTTCGTTTTGTTTTGTTTTGTTTTGTTTTGTTGACTCCTCAGGTCACGTGGCTGCCAGCCCGCCTCAGCGCGTCATCACAACACGTCTGTGACGTCACGGCGGGTCGATTCAGAAAAACATCAACACGTGTGTTAAAAGTTCATTTTCATTCGTTATATGTAAGAAACACAAACATGACAACAACTGAACGGTGTGCTTTACGTCAGCTTTACGTCTTTACGTCAGCTTTACGTCAGCTTTACGTCAGCTTTACGTTATGCTTTAAGTCAGCTTTACGTCTTTACGTCAACTTTACGTTAGCTTTACGTTATGCTTTACGTCATCTTTACGTTATGCTTTACGTCAGCTTTACGTTATGCTTTACGTCATCTTTACGTTATGCTTTACGTCAGCTTTACGTCTTTACGTCATCTTTACGTCAGCTTTACGTTATGCTTTACGTCAGCTTTACGTTATGCTTTACGTCATGCTTTACGTTAGCTTTAAGTCATGCTTTACGTCAGCGTTCCTTCTCTAACAGACACAGACATATATGAATGTATATGAAATATAACTCACCGTGTGTTCTTCATCCATATTTGTTTATAAATAACCGTTTTAATTTGTAGTTCAATCCTTGAGTTGTAGTCCGCCCACAGCTCCACGTGAGGAGGTTTGTTTGGGTTTTCTTCTTCTGCGGTGTCTTCCGGTGCTCCGGAGGGTCGACGGCTCTCTGCTGCCGCTCAGGCCGGAACGTGAACTACACTAAACCTCTTTCACTCATTTGACACATTTCATAATTTCGAAAATATATTTTGACTTCATACAACAAGTAAACTACAAACACAGACTCATCTACATATAAGAATGATATACAGATTTTATCAAACATTAAAAAAATAAACAAATGATTTGAATATTTACAAAGACTCAGAGTATAGCTTTATTTAAAACACATCAACTATTGAATATCATCCCAATATAATCTACTCTCCTGTAGATATGTTGAGGTACAGTTGTTTTACATTTTATGGTTAAATATCTCTGGTTGAATATTATATGTTGAATATCTCTGGTTGAATATTATATGTTGAATATCTCTGGTTGAATATTATATGTTGAATATCTCTGGTTGAATATTATATGTTGAATATTATATGTTGAATATCTCTGGTTGAATATTATATGTTGAATATCTCTGGTTGAATATTATATGTTGAATATCTCTGGTTATATATTATATGTTGAATATCTCTGGTTGAATATTATATGTTGAATATCTCTGGTTGAATATTATATGATGAATATCTCTGGTTAAAGCGGATCTAAATGGGATCAGAAGTTATTAATAGAGCTGCCAGATGTCTCTCTGTTGTTACATAAGAGGTTTTTATATTTATCTTCTATCTTGTTTACTTGAAGTTCATTGAGCAGCTTCAACCTTCAGCACTGAACACAACACGAAAAATAATAGTTGTTACATTTTTGCTCAGAGTTTTTTTGTTTTAAATTCCAGCGTGTTGACTGACCAGCGTGAAGCTCACCACAATAAGAGCACAGGACGACCAAGGACTTTCAAAATAAAGCATTGTCTGAGGAAATCTGATTTTAGCAACCTGGAGGAGTTTCTTTATTTTACTACTACTTATTGAAATAATGAATAATAATCAAAACAATACCAATGGAATAAAAAATGTTGTTTTTTAGATTTAAGATATATTAAACAAAAAGTATTCAGTATTTAAGGATTAAAAACGGCTTAATGTAGAGAAATAACATTAAAAGAGGCTATAAATCAACAGTTAACTGAATATATAGAATATGGAATATTCAATTAAATACAATACTTTACAGATAATATTATTTATTTTTGGGGGGACTTGGATTAAGTAATATATTTTATTTTTTTACATTTTATTCTCTTATATGCATGATTTGTTCTGTGGATAGTTTGTGTGTGATTTTATGGTTTTATTCATGAAATTATTTTTATTTCTCATTTTTTATTTTATTGTTTCAGTCTACATATAAAAAAATATCATAAAAAATATGTATTACAATGTTTTGATATATAATATAAATAAATGTATATAACAAAGTATCATGAAATAATTATAATATATAAATATATATATATATATATATATATATACCGTAATTGATCTGTATTTTAATCTATTTATTATTGCCTTCGCCCTTGTTCTAGCCGTGTAGTCTTTTATTGTGAAGGCGGTTGCAGGACTTCCTGGTTGCTTCTCTCAGGTTGCTTCTCTCAGGTTGCTTCTCTCTGGTTTCTACCTGGTTGTCTTCCTGGTTTTTCGGTGTGAAGAGGTTTCTTTCTCTTTCTGCCTGTTGTAAACAACTAAAGACTTCAGTGTCTCCAGAATGTGTTTTTATGATCGCAGTGTTTTGATGTAAACTGTCGTTGGAGACTTTAATCTGACGCGTCGAGGCTTTTAAAGTGAAACCAGCGGGAGGATCAAAGTGCTCCGTCGGTCACCATGAGAGCAGAAGCGTTCCTCCTCTGTGTGTTCCTCCGGCTGACCGAGCCCGCCGCTCCGCCGGCAGCAGAGCAGCACGACAGTGAGTCACCTCAGTGTTTATATTATATACATATATATATATATATATAAACATATATATATATATAATATATATATTTAATATATATATATATATATATATATATATGTTTAAAGTTATTATAATACTCTGTTTAATGTCGCGAAGCAACGAGCCGGACTTCTGAAGTTAGTGCAGAAAGTATGGAAGATCAAAGCTGCCGGAAAACACACACATATATAAAAACACATAACTCTAATAAAACACATAACTAATAAAACACATAACTAATAAAACACATAACTAATAAAATACATAACTAATAAAACACATAACTAATAAAATACATAACTCTAATAAAACACATAACTAATAAAACACATAACTAATAAAACACATAACTAATAAAACACATAACTAATAAAACACAAACTAATAAAACACATAACTAATAAAACACATAACTAATAAAACACATAACTAATAAAACACATAACTAATAAAACACATAACTCTAATAAAACACAACTCTAATAAAACACAAACTAATAAAAATACATAACTCTAATAAAACACATAACTCTAATAAAAACACATAACTAATAAAAATACATAACTAATAAAACACATAACTCTAATAAAACACATAACTCTAATAAAACACATAACTAATAAAACACATAACTAATAAAACACATAACTCTAATAAAACACATAACTAATAAAACACATAACTAATAAAACACATAACTCTAATAAAACATAACTAATAAAACACATAACTAATAAAACACATAACTAATAAAACACATAACTCTAATAAAACACATAACTAATAAAACACATAACTAATAAAACACATAACTAATAAAACACATAACTAATAAAACACATAACTAATAAAACACATAACTAATAAAACACATAACTAATAAAACACATAACTCTAATAAAACACATAACTAATAAAACACATAACTAATAAAACACATAACTCTAATAAAACACATAACTAATAAAACACATAACTAATAAAACACATAACTCTAATAAAACACACAACTAATAAAACACATAACTAATAAAACACATAACTAATAAAAATACATAACTCTAATAAAAATACATAACTCTAATAAAACACATAACTCTAATAAAACACATAACTAATAAAACACATAACTGTAATAAAACACATAACTCTAATAAAAATACATAACTCTAATAAAACACATAACTAATAAAACACATAACTAATAAAACACATAACTAATAAAACACATAACTCTAATAAAAATACATAACTAATAAAACACATAACTAATAAAACACATAACTCTAATAAAACACATAACTAATAAAACACATAACTCTAATAAAACACATAACTCTAATAAAACACATAACTAATAAAACACATAACTCTAATAAAACACATAACTAATAAAACACATAACTAATAAAACACATAACTCTAATAAAACACATAACTAATAAAACACATAACTAATAAAAATACATAACTAATAAAACACATAACTCTAATAAAACACATAACTAATAAAACACATAACTAATAAAACACATAACTAATAAAAAATACATAACTAATAAAACACATAACTCTAATAAAACACATAACTCTAATAAAAATACATAACTAATAAAACACATAACTCTAATAAAACACATAACTCTAATAAAACACATAACTCTAATAAAACACATAACTCTAATAAAAATACATAACTCTAATAAAACACATAACTAATAAAAATACATAACTCTAATAAAACACATAACTAATAAAACACATAACTAATAAAAATACATAACTCTAATAAAACACATAACTCTAATAAAAATACATAACTAATAAAAATACATAACTCTAATAAAACACATAACTAATAAAACACATAACTCTAATAAAAATACATAACTAATAAAACACATAACTAATAAAACACATAACTCTAGTAAAAATACATAACTCTAATAAAACACATAACTAATAAAACACATAACTCTAATAAAACACAACTCTAATAAAACACATAACTCTAATAAAACACATAACTAATAAAACACATAACTCTAATAAAAATACATAACTAATAAAACACATAACTCTAATAAAACACATAACTCTAATAAAAATACATAACTCTAATAAAACACATAACTAATAAAAAGATAAATAACATCAATAAAAACACATAACTAATAAAAAGGTAAATAACATCAATAAAAACACATAACTCTAATAAAAAAAAATAACATCAATAAAAACTCATAACTCTAATAAAAAGATAAATAACATCAATAAAAACACATAACTCTAAAATGTTTAAATAAAAAGTCAGATTGTGTTCGTAAATCATAATTTTGTTGTAACGTCTCATTAACTTGATTTAATAAATCAAAATTGTTACTTTTTAAGTCATAATGTTGCTTTTCTGTCCCAATTTCGACTTAAATGTGTTTTTAATAATTAAGTTTATATACTTGTTTAATACATAATACAAAAAACACATAACTCTGATAAAAAGGTAAATAACATCAATAAAAACAGATCATATGTTTAATTTTTTTTGTCTTGATATCTTCTTTACTTCTTACAATCTATGTTACTTATTATTTACCATATAATATCCCATATTTATGTACAAAGTATGAATTAGTAAATTTAAGTTCAAGAAAATAAGGAGATATTAAATTAAATTAGCAGACAGAAAGACACAATTTTTAGAATATCTAAATCGTATGAAACACTGTGACATAAGTCAATGAAATGTTGACCTGACAAACCTAAATTATTGTTTTTAAACTCAGTATTATGAAACATTAACATTTTATAATCCATTTTTTTAATAGTCTAATTTATGAGATATTTTTTTATTTTACAAAGGTTATAAAATGATTTAATAATAATAATAATGTAATAATTATAATTATAATAGTAATAAAATAATAAGTAAAGATTTCCTCTCGTGAGAGACGATGAGCTGTGATTGGTCAGGGTCTTGAGTTATACTCCTCCCTGATTGGCTGCCGGTTCTCCATGTTCCCTCAGCGGCGTCTCTCAGGTCGATGCTGGACGACTTTGAAGTGCTGCCTCTCTCCGGCCTGCAGACGCACTCCGTCCACCGCCGCGACGCCCAGACACAGACTCACCTGGAGAAGCTGCTCAGCTTCACCGCCCTGCAGAGGTCAGAGGTCACAGGTCACACGGTTCAGTGTGTGTGTGGGTGTGTGTGTCGGGTGTTAACTGTGTGTGTGTGTGTGTGTGTGTGTGTCTGTGCAGACAGTTCAGACTCTACCTGAGGACCAACGATCAGCTGTTCACTGAGGACTTCAGAGCCGTGGTCGTGGACGAGGACGGCGTTGAGCGTCCCGTCTCCGTGAACAGACACCACTACTTCACGGGACACGTGATCGGTGACAGAAACCCTCCGAGGACACGCTGAGATAAGAACGGCGCTGATTCATCGGGTTATTGATTATTGATTGATCTTGTGTTTCAGGAGAGGAGAACTCTCGGGTTCAGGCTCACATGGACGACCACGAGTTCTCTGCTCACATCCTCACCGACGACCACGAGTACAACGTGGAGGTGAGACATGAACAGATATCATATTATTATTTATATATATTCATATTATTATACAAGAAAACATAGATGTGACTTTCACCTGTTCATTTCAAAATAAAAGTCCTGCTCCTCTATAGAAACAGAACATTCATGACTAAAGTAGAGAGAACTCAAATTTGTCTTTAGTGCAGAATAACACAGTTAGAATGACATAAAGTAAGTTCATTTTCTTTGATAATTGAAATTTGTAAACACTGGAATCTATATCCAACAATGTTTGGGAAAAAAGGAGGCTCTACATGTTTTATATATTAACTATTTATATATTCACATCCTCTCCTCTCTGCTCTGTGTTCACATCCTGAAGTTCAGTCAAAGTTTCACAGATTTGTTGTCACATGACTGTTGGTCTCAGATGAATCAATCATGTCTTCATAGTTTCACTGAGGAGCTCAGAATTTAATGTTTTTTACAGAATCTGATTAAAGCAAACGGTTTATTCGGGGCGAGATTTTAAATGAGACGCGTAGAATAAAATGTTTTAGATGAATTTGAACAATTTAAACAAACATGATATTAAAGTGAATATTTGTATATTTACTTTGGACTGTGGGAAATAACAGACTGAATAAGAACCTGATGAATAGAGAGAATAATAATATGACGGTTCTGTGTTCAGCCTCTGTGGAGGTTCACGTCGGCGCCCCCTGATGGTCGTCTGCTGGTCTACCGCTCAGAGGACATCAGGAACCTGAGCCGCCTGCAGCAGCCTTCAGTCTGCGGCTACGTGACCTCTGACCTCCTGCCCGACGGCGTGAGAACCACCTTGTTGGAGGAACAAGAGGAAGAAGGTCAGTGGATTTGAACACAGACAGAAGAACATGGGAGGAAGGATTTATCTGCATTTCCTGTAGCTGCTTCACAAATTAAAACCTCAGTTTGATTCACCTTTGGGATGCTTTTATTGTGAAAAAAAACTTTACATGTGTATAAAAGCATTTAACATAAAAAAGAGCTTTGAACATGAGAAACAGTTTTGAACGTTGGGAGAAGGGATTTTAACGTAAAAAGGAGCTTGAAATCTGAATAAAAACATGAATGAACAAGCTTTTAATGTGAAATAAATAACTTTTAATGTGAAAAAATAACTAAAATTGAAAAATAAAGCTTTTAATGTGAAAAATTTGCTTTTAAAGTGTAAAATAAATATTTTTACGTAAAAAAAAAAAAAGGAACAGGAAATGTTAATATAAGAGCTTAAAATTCACTTTTAAGCTCTTATATATCTTATATTAAGCGCAATGTGATTTAAATATACTTTAATTTGAAAAAAGGACCTTTTAATGCAATAACTTTAATTTGAAAAATAAGCTTTTAATTTGAAAAAGAGCTCTAAGATTTTTGATAATATAATTTCAACCGTTGGACAATAAGTTCTAACCTTTGATGGAACCCGACTAATAACTGGCTCACGTGATCTGAATATAAATGTTTGACTGTGAAGCAGCTGCAGAAAAATACAACGTAAATAAAAACACCCCCCCCCCCCCCCCATGCATGTGAAGGAAAATGTAACTCAACTCAAACAAACCTTTATTATTCTGACATGTTTTATTTAATATTATAATATTATGTTAAATAATAATATAATAATATATAATATAATATTATCATATTATTATATAATATGATCATATTATTATATAATATTATTATTTAATAATATAATAATACAATAATATATTATAATATTATATTATATATATTATATTATATATTATATTATATATTATATTATATTATTATATTATTATTTAATATTATATTATTATTATATTATATTATATTATATTATATTATTATTTAATATAATATTATAATAACAGAGTCGTCGTTCAGAGTGAAGCGTCAGCTGCCCGACCACCGGAGGAACACCTGTGCTCTGCTGCTGGTGGCCGACCATCGCTTCTTCAAACACATGGGCCGCGAGGAGGAGAGCACCACCCTCAACTACCTGGTCAGTGTAACACGTAGCTCCTCCTCCTCCTCTTCCTCCTCCTCCTCCACGCTAACCCGTGCCCCCACTGTGTCTGCAGATCGAGCTGATCGACCGTGTGGACGACATCTACAGAAACACGTCGTGGGACGATGAGTTCGTGGGCTACGGCGTTCAGATCCAGCAGGTGAGAACAATAAAGCTTTGGGTTTAAAAACAAGGTGTTCATGGCGTTTAATCAATCAATCTGATCGTCTGCTGACAGATCATCATCGAGAAGAGTCCGACTCCGGTCGCTCCGGGAAAAGCCACTTCAACATGAGAGGGAGTCCAGTGAAGGGTCGAGGAGTCTGGGACGTCAAGAAGCTGCTGGAGGAGGTCAATATATATATATATATATATTTATATATTTATATATATATATATATATATATATATATATATATATATATATATATATATATATATATATATATATATTTATATATATATATTTAATATATATAACGTTACTAGCTCTCCTGTTGATTTAAACACAGGTTGGTTGTAACATTATCAGAGATCAGAGACTAGAAAAGCATAAATGACGTCCTGATCTCATATTTACTGAATATTGGAGGATAACAATCGTCAGTAAAACTTTATTTAACTCTGTGATGGTTAACGATAAACTGTGTGATTAATCTGTGAAGGGGTTCAGTAGGTTCAGTCACTGTTACTCTCCTACTAAATAGTATAACACAACACCATCTACCACACAACAGTCAGAGGGACAGTTGCATTGTGGGTAACAGACAGGCTTTGATATAAACAGGACTTCCTGTGTGTTTGTGTCTCTGCAGCAGTTCAGTGTGGACATCGCAGAGAAAGCCTCCAACGTCTGCCTGGCTCACCTCTTCACCTACCAGGACTTCGACGAGGGGACTCTGGGTCTGGCCTACGTGGCCCCGTCCAAACCGGACATCCCCGGAGGTCTCTGCTCCAAAGGTGAAGTCCTGCCGCCTCTCAGCCGTCCTCCATGTCCCCGAACACAAAGGCAGTAACGTGAGAGAATAACTGAGTGTTTCTGTTCTGAAGCCTGTCTGTCATCGACCAACGAGCAGAGGAACATCTACCTGAACACGGGCCTGACCAGCACCAAGAACTACGGCAAGACCATCCTGACCAAGGTGGGTCGGCTCTCCGTGACCTCTAGTGTCACCGTTCACTGAGACCGTTATCTGTATCTGGATCAGTGAACATCTCCTCCACAGGAAGCCGACCTGGTGACGACTCACGAGCTCGGACACAACTTCGGAGCGGAGCACGACCCGGACAACATCCCGT
The DNA here is from genome assembly GCF_027596085.1 of Anoplopoma fimbria. Classification (NCBI taxonomy): domain Eukaryota; kingdom Metazoa; phylum Chordata; class Actinopteri; order Perciformes; family Anoplopomatidae; genus Anoplopoma; species Anoplopoma fimbria. Next base: position 584,641 of record NC_072466.1, on the reverse strand, counting down.
ACTGCGCCCCGCGGGAGGACCGGGGGGGGAAGTACGTCATGTACCCCATCGCCGTGAGCGGGGACCACGTCAACAACAAGGTGGAGTCTCTTTGCTCCTCGTGGCCCCGAGGCTTGTCTTACAGGTGTTTACAATGCTGAGCGTCTCTCTCTGGTGTCCAGATGTTCTCTAACTGCAGCAAACGCTCCATCGTGAAGCGCCTGAGGTCCAAGGCTCCGTCCTGCTTCAGGCAGAGGAACGTCAACGTGTGCGGTAACTCTCGGGTGGAGCAGGGCGAGGAGTGCGACCCGGGTCTCCTGCACATCAACACGGACCGCTGCTGCACCGCCGAGTGCCGCCTGACCGCCGGAGCTCAGTGCAGGTCAGAGAAACAGCTGGGAGCCTCTTCTGTCGATTTAAAAAGCATGAATCGTTAACATCAGTTTGGTTCTAACACAAAGCAGCCAGTAAAGGTTCCCTCAGAGTGGACGTCTTAAAACGTATAACTGATTCATGTTATTAAAGATCAACCAACAGAGAAAAGGAGCCGACGCTGTGAAGGAACTATTTTCTGAAGGAAGACTTTTCCTTATCAGGTATTTGTAGAGACGTCTTCAAAACATCAGTCCATAAAACCAATGAGAGATGTCACCATGACAACGTCCTCTTCTTATATACAGTCTGTGGTCACAAGATGAAATACTCAGCTCGAGACCTGTCAGTCAGTGTGTAGCCCCGCCCTAAAGCATCCCCTGCTTTATGGTCTGTTTGACTCTAAATGGAGCATCATTTACTAAATGAACATCATGCTGTATTGAAGAAGACTTGAAACTAGAGATTGAGACCATAAACTCATGTTTACAATGTTTACTGAGGGAATAAATCAAGAGAGAAGTAGAGTCATTTTCTCATAGACTTCTATACAACCAGAGGAGTCGCCCCCTGGTGGACAGCAGAGAGAATGCAGCGTTTTCTTCAGAACTGGAGGTTGAAGCCTGACTGCGTCCCCTTGTGGGTCCCGACCCCCATGTTGAGAACCACAGGTTTAGATCAGATCCAGGTTTCAGCAGCAGGTTTAGTTCCTCACGTCTCTTTAGTTACCTCTAAAGGTCACAGATGTCTTGATGTGGAGGTCAAAGTTCAGCTCTATGTTCTTCTGTTGCTTTACACGCCTCCTCCGCTGACCTGACTCCGCCCCCTCTCTCTGTGTTCAGTGACAGGAACAGTGCGTGCTGTAAAAACTGCATGTTCGAGTCCGAAGGGGAAGTGTGTCAGGAGCCCATCAACGCCACCTGTAAAGGTCACTCGTACTGCACAGGTGAGCCCACAGGTCAAAGGTCACACATGACTCTGTGGTGTGTAGAGGAGGCTCTGAGTGACGGGAGGTTTTGTGTTTGACAGGAAACAGCAGCGAGTGTCCTCCTCCGGAGAACGCCGCCGATAAGACCGTGTGTCTGGACAGCGGCGAGTGTCTGAACGGAGAGTGTGTCCCGTTCTGTGAGGCCATCCTGAGTCTGCAGCCCTGCGCCTGCAACGGTACCGTAGTACTACCACGCTGTACTGCAGTACAAGTACACACAACACACTGTGAAGATACTCTACTGCAGTACAAGTACACACAACACACTGTGAAGATACTCTACTGCAGTACAAGTACACACAACACACTGTGAAGATACTCTACTGCAGTACAAGTACACACAACACACTGTGAAGATACTCTACTGCAGTACAAGTACACACAACACACTGTGAAGATACTCTACTGCAGTACAAGTACACACAACACACTGGTGGAGATCTCTACTGCAGTGGTGGATCACATAACACACTGTGGTGGATCTCCTCATGGTGGTGGATCTCCTCATGGTGGTGGTGGATCTCTCAAAATCCTCATGGTGGTGGATCTCCTCATGGTGGTGGATCTCCTCATGGTGGTGGATCTCCTCATGGTGGTGGATCTCCTCCTCAGGTCTGCAGACAGTCAATAGTCCTCCTTCTCCTCCGTAGAAACCAACTCCTCCTGTACAGTCTGCTGTCGCGGCGGCGGTGGCGTCTGCGCTCCGTACCAGGACTCCTCGGGCGACTTCCTGTTCCTGCGTAAAGGGAAACCCTGCACCGTGGGCTTCTGTGACGGAGCGGTGAGTTCCTCCTCCTCCTCCTCCTCCTCCTCCTCCTCCTCCACCCCGACCCTCGGCTTTACGTGATGCGTTTGTGGTCTGTGGTCTCAGGGGAGGTGCATGAAGCAGGTCCAGGACGTGGTGGAGCGACTGTGGGACTTCATCGACAAACTGGACATCAACACGTTGGGGAAGTTTCTGGCCGACAACATCGTGGGCTCGGTGGTGGCGTTCTCTCTGCTGTTCTGGGTTCCATTCAGCATCCTGGTCCACTGTGTGGTGGGTCAAGTCCTCCGAATGCTTTTTGTTCTTTAACTCATTCTTAAACGACTAAATATGGACATTCTCAGATTTCTGTGAACACTGATATTAATATCTGATTATATTTAATGTGATTCTTCATGTTTTCTGATTGTTTGTCTGTAATTTGATTATTTTCTCTCTTCTTCTCTTTCAGGACAAGAAGCTGGATAAACAGTATGAACAGAACACCAAGTCTCTGTTCTTCCCCAGTGTGAGTGTATATATATATATATATATATATATATATATATATATATATATATATATATATATATATATATATATATATACATGTTTATAACGTTGTTAAGTTTTAATAAAAGGAACCTATGTTTGCTTGTGCATGTTTTAGATTAATAAAGATTATATTTACTTTAAACTGATGATCATTCTATAAAATCTTGTCAGTTTTGTTTTTTTCCTTCAAAGCAGTTTATAGTTTCACGTCGTTTTTTTAAAAATCAAGAAGATGATTCATTTCACATATAAATGTGTGTTAAGTATCTGTATCTATAAATCCAAACCTTCGTCCTTGTGAACTTGTAATGAACATTTTAAGCATTTCTTTTATTTTATAATCAAAAAGAGAATCTAAGATAATTGTGAGAAGCGGCTTTAGAAAACGTTGACCAGAACATAAAGTTTAAAGATGAAACCCTTCAGGTCATCTGTTCTAGAAAGGAAGTGAAAACAATCAAATCCGATCAGATGTTCTGGTTTAAAACAGCAGGAACGAGCTGACTGTGACTCTTTATTTTCCCAGAATGCCGAGCTCCTGAGCAGCCTGGAGTCGGCATCAGTTCGGATCTTCAAACCTCCAACCTTCCCCACCAGCACCTCCTCCGCTGGGCTGCGTTTCCAGGCGTCCAGCCCCCAACAGACCAGCACCCCTCCGGGCCCCGACCCCGCCCATGACTCCTCCCCCGACACAGGCCCCGCCCCTCTGGACAGCCCCCGCATGGCCACCATCCAGGAGGACCCCAGCTTGGACTCACACCTGGACCAGGAGTCTCTGGAGGAGGCGTTCGGCCGGCCGGCGGGGTCGACTCAGCGCTCCTTCGAGGACCTGACGGAGAAAGGTGTGACGAGTCGCAGCGGGAAGGCGATGTTCAGACTGCAGAGACAACATCAGATAGACACCAAGGAGACGCAGTGCTGAGAGGACACACCTGGAGAGAGAGGACACACCTGGAGAGAGAGACACCTGGACACACCTGGAGAGAGGAGAGGACACACCTGGAGAGAGAGGACACACCTGGAGAGAGAGAGGACACACCTGGAGAGAGAGGACACACCTGGAGAGAGAGAGGACACACCTGGAGAGAGAGACACACCTGGAGACACACCTGGAGGGAGAGACACACCTGGACACACCTGGAGAGAGAGAGGACACACCTGGAGAGAGAGAGGACACACCTGGAGAGAGAGAGGACACACCTGGAGAGAGAGAGGACACACCTGGAGGGAGAGAGGACACACCTGGAGAGAGAGAGGAGGACACACCTGGAGAGAGAGAGGACACACCTGGAGAGAGAGGACACACCTGGAGGGAGAGAGGACACACCTGAATGTATTATTCATAAAGTCTGTATCGTCACTTTTCCCAATGACACATAACTATTTCCTGGTTATATATTTTGTCTGTAATAATTCATGTTTATTTAGTTTGGATCATTGGTTCTCTCTCCGTCCGTTTTAGTAGTTTACACTTAAAACTGACACCAGATCAGCCGACAGCTATAAAAGAAAAACACCCTTTTAGTTCAATAAAGAACATTTTCTGTATTTTTCAGATACCAAACGTTGAACCTTCAGGTATTTTCCAAAAATACAAATGACTTATTTTTCTGTTGTTTTAATGCAAAAATGCCAAAGATGTAATGACCTCAGCTGCTTTTTCTTGACGTTTTATTATAGTTCATTAGATCTCTTTATTAGTTTGACAGAACACATTTTGGTCATTTTCCTTTCTTTCAAAGTCCAACAGAATAATTACAATTAATAATAGTAAATTATAAAAAAGCCAAACTGCACTGAGAGCCAAAGACACATTGGATCTGAAATGTTTTATTACTCACCAACATTATTCATCCGAACAAACTGGTTCAGATTTGTGCTGCTGTAAATAATAACAACTAACAACTGGGTGCTGATAAGTAAAGAAAATGAATTCCTGTTCTGTTGGGTTCATCCACAAGATGACAGCAAAGTATAAGTACCTCAAAATTGTACTTAAGTAAATGATCACAAGTACTCTTATATATTTTGTTTCCTTTGCTGGATTTTTTATGTTTTTATTCATAGTAACATGAGACAACATACCAATTTGGTATAAAAATAAAACAGTTAAATGTTTAAATCTAAAACGAGGGCTTTAAACCAAACTTCTCACTGGGAGAACACTCAGGCTTTTATTTTGATAATACCTGTGTATTTTTTGTCATTTTATTTCTGTTATAAAGCAATACTGTTGTTAAAACCCTTTTATTTTGTAAATGACAGTCACAACTGTGCCTTTTCTTCTTCTGTGGTGTTCAGATGCACTAGTCAGTATTTTAATATATTGCAGACTGTTTACGGTCGGTCGGTGTTGCTGTATGCCGACGATCATGTGCCATATTCTGTTAAAACGTCTTTGTTACTTCGGCCGAGTATTAATCAAACTAAAAGTATCGTGTGTTTATGTTTATGTTTGTCACTGAGTTTACCCGTCAGTCAGACTGCCGTTTCAAAATAAAATGTTTTACTGACTTGAGAAATAAATGAATGCATTGACTTCTTCTTCAGGACGTCCTGTGAGATGTTTTATCGTACGATGTGTCATTTTAATCGCCTTGAAAATAATCTGGTTAGTTTGTCTAAACACTCAACTCAAGGTCCACTTACAAGCAGTGTTCCAGAGCTTTCAACCGTATCAAACTGTTCATCAGCGGACAGTTTGCTCAGTTGTCATGGTGATAAATCTGTTGACATGATTTCAGATTTGATTTATTTGATCAACATGTCAAACTAATATTTCTAATGTCAAGAACAAACTGATGTTGAATTAGAGCTGACATGACTAATCAATTACATTATTGGCTGATTATTTGATAATGAAAATGATCATTAGTCTTCCTTTAGAGTCTCAGAGACCAAAACAACAACGGTTTCTCTACGAAAAATCTTTATTTTGTTGAACAGATAAATGGAGTACAAAAAACAATCAGCTACAGCGCGTAGATTCCTTTGGAATCAAGTTTCAAACAAAGAGTTCGTCTTTGTTAAAGAAGGAAAACAGGAAGGTCTGACATCATCGATGGTCGACGCCCCCTGCTGGTGAAGTCACGGTCAGAAGGCGGGGCTTAAGGCGTCGTAGAGCCGGTGGACGGCGACCTCCACCATCTCCCTCAGAGTCTCGTCCTCTGTGCACGCCACAGACTGGAGACAAAGGTCAGAGGTCAGCACTCATTTGTTTATTATTAATGTGGTTTACTACAGTGATAAGAAACTAAAATATACTTGTTGCTTTGAAACAACAACAGGGTGCTGATAAGTAAAGAAAATGAATTCCTGTTCTGTTGGGTTCATCCACAAGATGACAGCAATGAACTCTTAAAATGCTTGTTGTCTGAATGGAGTTTGGATCTATCTGGGCTAAGCTAGGCTAACGTTGTAGCTGCTCCATCAACACTCCAATTAACATCCAATTTAGGCAGAAACATATGTTATAGTTTATACATATATTTGTGTCCGGTCTCAATCTAGACATAGATTTATGTCTTCAGTAGGAACCAATGAGTCAGACAGAAGTCAGACAGACGGACGAACACGTTTTTAGTTTCAGCCTTTTCATTTGTTGACAATAAGAAAACTCCAGCGGCCTGATCCTCCGTACTCCGCTCAGACGTGGTACTCACTCTGGTTTCTGGGTCGATGGACGCCGTGACTCCGTCCACGGTCACACTTAAGTCTTTACCGTCTCTTAAGTTCACGCAGTCGACTCCAAACATGTCGCTGAAACACAAACAGACGACATGAACGTTGGTCAGCTGGTTCGTCTGGTTCTCAGTCTCACAAGGACCGCTGTGACAAGCTTTTATTTTGAAAATCACTGCATCTCTACAGCTTTCATAATTGTGCTTTACTTAGTAGAATTTCCAGACCTCCTGTTTCTAAAGCATCTAAAATAAAATGTCCTTCCTATCTGTTTGGAGGCTATCAGGCTACTAGCCATCTAGTTGAGGTTGGTTTAATTCTCTCTAGATGAACTCATATATATTTCGGTTTATATAAATATGAACTCTGAGTGGACATAGTAACATAAAGTGACACCACAATAATGAATAAAATACTAATAAGATGTAGACCTTCAACATTAAAATTTGATTTAAATCTCTCTGCTCTCATATGATGCGTGGTCTCCAGATGGGCGGAGCTTCAGAAAGCATCCTGAAAACTCTCCGTTTGGATGTTGTGAGAGTCAGACTCCACCCGCCTGGCACCTCAGGCAGAGTGAATCAAACGTCCACCAGGTGTGTGAACTCTACTCACTGCAGCATGAGCTCCAGTCTCTCCATAAACACCTCCATGTCGAACGTTTCCTTCTTGCCTTCCAGAACTGAAACAAACAAACAAACGTTGAGGACTTTGTTCTGTCCATCAGTTAAACTTCTCACTGGGTTTGTTCACTCACATTTCTGGGCTTTGGGGTTGGACTGGACCTCCAGGACCACCGTAGTGACGGCGTCAGCGTACATGTCGTTGAGCGGGTTGGCGACCCACTGAGGACGGGAAAAATAAAAATCTAATTTATATTTGAATTAAAGTAAAAAGAAAAACACTGTTTACTGTTCAAGATGAATCATAATAACTTAGACTTTAATTATATAATGATAATTGATTTGTCAGTTTGGTCAATAACGAGATCAAACAACACAATTTCAAAAACATAAATAGATGATGAGGCTTCTTATTGCATCTTAAACATAACACATTTATAATAATGAATAGAAAAACAAACGTCTTTCAGACTTTAGAAACAAACAGTTCTGACAGTTGGTGTCTCTGACCTCCAGCAGCACCATGCCGGCCTCGTGAACCAGAGTGATGCTCTTAAAGATCCGGACGGTGATCTTCTCCGCTCCCTCCACCTGCTCCACGTCGCCTAAAAATACACAAAGTACACACAAAACACTTCAAAAAAACTGACCTCTGGACACTTCTATATCCTGTAATGTTTTAAACTCAGAGTCTTGATGCAAGAATGAAAAGATTCCTGATGGTTTATTTATGCAGATGACATTTAACTAAACCTGAACCTGAAGTGTTTACTTTGTTTCCTAAAGTCCTTAAGTTAAAGCACAAAAGTATTATCAGAAAAATGTACCTAGAGTTTCAAAATAAAAGTACTCATGTAGAAAAATATGTCATTATTTACTTGTTTTTCTAAATTCACTTAAAGTTGATCGCTGCACCAGAATTATAAAAGAATAAACTCGATTTTAGAAAATACTTAAACTAGTTTCTTAACACATGAAGAGGTTGGAATATTCTAAGAAAATACAACTTCAAGAACTGAATTTAAAAATGACTTTTTGGCGTCATATTTCAGAAGCTGTATACATTTTTTTTATAAAAAAAAAATGCAAAATAACTTGTAACTTTAGTTATGTATTAAATGAGGTGCAGTAAAAAGTACAAATGTCCCTCTGAAATGTAGTAGAGTAGAAGTCTAAAAAACACATTATAGATACTCAGGTAAAGTACAAGTACCTTAAAATTATACTTAGGTACAGTGCTTGAGTAAATGGTTAGTTGAATCTAAGACTGTAGTGTACATTTCAGTTCAAGATTGTTTTTTTGTTTTAACATGAATTAATTAACAATAAAACATATATATTTAAATAATGACCCACCTGCGAGGCTGCGTAGCTGGCTGACCAGCAGTGAGATGGGGCCGGTGTATGGGATGGCCTGAGTCTGAGTCACTGTGCTCATACACAGATCTGTGTAGTCTGAACAAAGACAGGAGGACAACCACAGTCACCACACACTGGGGAAAACCACAGCACCTGAACACAACACACAGGGATGTGTTCAGGGACCCAGCAAAACAGAAAGGCTAGAATAATCACATACATTTACTCTGTGGTTAATGAAAATCAGTTAAGTAATACGTCCATTAAACATTAAAGAAGTAGTGAGTGATGAGCAGCCAAAATGTCCTCACAATACAGGAATGTCCTCACAATGATGGTTCAGTACTCGGTCCCCACAAAGATAGACATACAAGTACACACACACACACACACAGAGGCTGTTACTGACTGGAGAGGTCGGAGGGCGTCACGATGTGATAGTTGAAGTTCCTTTTGACGAGGATCCCGGAGACCCTTTGACCCTGAACACACTTCCGGTCAGTCAGAGAGCCCATCACCTGCAGCAGAGCATGCTGGGAGTTAACGTGGCTGTACAACACATACTGTAAAAACCTTGGTCACAGCCGATCAATAACACCGATCGGACAGACCGTATCTGTGGATTCGGACGAACCTTCGCCAGTTTCTCCCCCCTGAAGTTGAGCGTGACGGCCTCCGTGTTCCTCGGGTTGTGGACTTCGATGTCGACCTCGTCGTTGTCCTCGTACTCGCGGATCAGAGCCGCTTTCAGTCGGGCCATCTCGTTCTGCTCGCCGTGGACCAGAATCTGGAGACACGGACACAAAACCGATTAACTCATAAATCCTACACTTTGCCTCTGATACAAATAACAGCTGGTCTACAAGGATCCTGACCATTTATTTGATTTGTCACAATTCCAAAAATCATTTCAACACTCTGAAGTCAGTAACTGAACGGAACCTCCGTTCGTTAGCCGCTAGCGGTGCTGCTAATGTTGCTAGCATGTTCCTAATGTCACTGAACTGAAGCACTGAACTTTCCTCCTGTTAGCCATTAGCGGTGATGCTATATTGGAGGATAGTAAAACTTTATTTACACTGTGATGGTTAACGTTAAACTGTGGAATTAATCTGAGGTTCACATGAAGAACCGCGTGTGTGCGCGTGTGTTTACCACGTGAGGCGGTTTGAGCGCCCGGATGAACTCGCTGGTCTGCTGGTAGTCGGTGTGAGCGGAGAAGGAGATGTAGTCCACGGACATCTTCAGAGGAAGCTTCTGACCCGACATGGTGGCGATCTCGTCCGGCTCCGTCATGATGTGCTGAAAACAAAAATCATTTAATCCGTCATTTATCCAATGTGGCTTTATGTGTGTGTGTGTGTGTGTGTGTGTGTGTGTGTGTGTGTGTGTGTGTGTGTGTGTGTGTGTGTGTGTGTGTGTCCGTGTCCGTCCCCACCTTGGCCAGCGTTCCCTCCACACAGTACCCAGCGATGATGACTCCGTTCCTCTTGTCGGTGCACCAGCTCTCAAACAGTTCTCTGGACAAACCGCTCTGCATCATCCCGGGGACGCCATCACCACGCTGGGCCCGATGTCGTCGAAGTGGTCCATGCTCTGAGAGACACGGAGGGGGTGTTAGGATGTGGTGTACCAGTGGGGATCAAACCTGCGGCCCGGCGGCGGCGCTCACCTTGAGGTTGCTGATGTGCTTGAAGACGAACGGGTTGTTGACGTTGATGGCCTTACGGATCTTGTCGTTCATGGCGTTGATGTAGGTCTGGTACACCGCCATGCACTTCCTGGCCAGAGAGGAGGCGTAGTAGATCGGGATGTCATGGAGCTCAGGGTGGTTCTGCCAGTACTCGTCTACACACACACACACACACACACACACACACACACACACACAGTTAACACCCGACACACACACACACACACACACACACAGTTAACACCCGACACACACACACACACACACACACAGTTAACACCCGACACACACAGTTAACACACACACACACACACACACACACAGTTAACACCCGACACACACACACACACACACACACACACAGACAGACAGAAGCATCTCAAGTCTCCTTATTAACATCCAAGGTTCCTTCACTAGGAAACCAGAGAGGAAACCAATAAGAGACTTGGGATGAAGCCTATGTGTGTTTGAAGTGATGCATGCTGGGATACTGACCCAGGATGAGCAGCAGCTCCTGGGCTCGGCCCAGAGCGAACACGGGGATCAGACAGCGGCCCTCGCGGTTCACGATGTCGTGGACGGTGTTACAGAAACGGGCCTCCCTCTCCTCACGCTTCTCGTGGATGTGAGTCCCGTAGGTCGACTCCTGACGGACGGACACGCTGGCGTTCAGACACAGTGTTTAAATAAAGTTTTTGGTTTCATTGAATGAATAAACTGACTCACAGTGATGAGGATGTCGGGTTTGACGCTGGGGATCTCTGCTGCCATCAGATGTCTGTCCTCCTGACGGGAGAAATCTCCTGTGTACAAAATCTACACACACACACACACAAAATACATGAACAATCTTCATCAAACCTCATGAGGTCCGAACTCATCTGATGTAAACCAGGACGGACCTTGACGCCGGCGATCTCGATCATGAACATGGCGGCTCCGAGGACGTGTCCGGCGTGGTAACACCAGAACTTGATGCCGGCGACCTCCTTCACTTCATGGAAGTTGATGGTCTCGATCTTCTCCATGCTCTCCTCCAGGTCCGTCTCCGTGTAGAGCATGTCGTCTGCTGAGATGTTACTGGAAAGAAACGCCACAGAGACACTTCAACCACCAAACATACTAAAGGATGTACTTTTACTTTGTTATAGTAGTTTATAGTGGGGTTTTTATAGTGCTGCTAACGTTACTAGCTCTCCTCCTGTTAGCGGTGCTGCTAACGTTACTAGCTCTCCTCCTGTTAGCCGTTAGCGGTGCTGCTAACGTTACTAGCTCTCCTCCTGTTAGCGGTGCTGCTAAGTTAGTTAGCCGTTAGGGTGCTGCTAACGTTACTAGCTCTCCTCCTCTCCTGTTGATTTAAACACAGGTTGTCCCACCTGACTTTTACTAGCTCTCCTCCTGTTGATTTAAACACAGGTTGTCCCACCTGACTTTGACGTAGTCGGACAGCAGCCAGCGGTAGATGGCCTTGGTGGCGTGCGTCATGAAGGTGCGTCCTTTGAAGCTGGTCTTCTGCAGGAACCAGGGCAGAGCTCCACAGTGGTCCAGGTGGAAGCTGAGGGCAACAAGCCGGAGGTTTATTAACCCAATAAACACCAGAACATCAGAGTGACGGTTCTCCGGTTCCCGTGTGGATTCATGACATGTTTCTGAACTCACTGGCTGATGAGCAGCAGGTCGATCTCAGCCGGGTCGATCAGGTCGATGTACGGCAGAGCGTCCATCCCCTCCAGACCGGGGTGGATCCCACAGTCCAGCTAAAACACACACACACACACGTGTTACACACACACACGTGTCACACACATACACACACTAACACACACACACACGTGTCACACACTAACACACACACGTTACACACTAACACACACACGTGTCAAACACTAACACACACGTGTCACACACACACACACACACACACGTCACACACTAACACACTAACACACACATGTGTCACACACACACGTTACACACTAACACACACACGTGTCACACACTAACACGCGTGTTTAGTTTTACAGCTGATGTGAACAAACGTACCATAATCTTTCGTCCCTTGAACTCCAGGATGATGCAGGACCGTCCCACCTCCTGACCTGCTCCTCTGTACACACACACACACACACACACACACACACACACACACACACACACACACACACACACACACATGAGACACACACACACGTCACACACTAACACGCGTGTTTAGTTTTACACACAGATGTGAACAAACACACAATCTTTCACCCTTGAACTCCAGGATGATGCAGAGACACACACACACACAGAGACACACACACACACACACACACACACACACAGAGACACAGAGACACACACACACACACACACACACACACACACACACACACACACACATTTTTAATGAGTGCTGATTGGTTCATGTGGTTTATGAAGAACAGAACAGGTTCAGTCTGATGCTAGCCGCTAATGCTAGCCGCTGATGCTAGCAGCTGATGCTAGCAGCTGATGCTAGCCGCTAATGCTAGCCGCTAATGCTAGCAGCTAATGCTAGCCGCTAATGCTAGCCGCTAATGCTAGCCGCTAATGCTAGCCGCTAATGCTAGCCGCTGATGCTAGCAGCTAATGCTAGCCGCTAATGCTAGCAGCTAATGCTAGCAGCTAATGCTAGCAGCTAATGCTAGCAGCTGCTAGCCGCTAATGCTAGCAGCTAATGCTAGCCGCTGATGCTCGTCACTCACAGCGGGCGGATGAGCAGCTGGTCGCTCTCCTCCGCGGGCACAGCAGCCTCACTCTTCCGTTTGGTCGCCATGTTTGCTGTGATACCCGGACAGTCTGCAGTGAACACCAGTCACTCACAGCTCGCTTAACGCGTCACTTCTGGGTCCTGCCGGAAAGCTCTCCGTGTGGAACAATCCGTCGGAACTTTGGTTCCGCCTTCAGTTTTAGATTATTAAAGACAATAAATATATGAACATACAAGTGTCTTTGACTCAATTAACACAATATAATAGTTTTGTGTCAGAACATGTTAATTATTCCAAACACGTTTTCAATTATAATTTACAAAATGATTGTAATTATTAATTTATTTTTCTTTAAACCACTTCCAACTTTTATCTAATGTCTTTCCCATAATTAAATCTTAATTAACTGAATATATATATTATATATATATATATATATATTCATTTTATATGCATATTTGTGTATATTTATGTGTATGCTGGTATTTTAGTAGTACTCAAATTCTTAATATTTGTTTTTGTAAAGCACTTTATTAGTATTGATTATACTAACACAATATATATATATATATATATATATATATATATATATATATATATATATATATATATATATATATATATATATAACACTTATCAATGATATGACTTCAACTGTTTTTATATTTTCCTGTATGATCAAATAAATAATTTTAAATAAATGTCAATGTGTGATATTGTTAAAAGCTTTTTAATAAACTGAAATCAAAAGCAACATAAATAAAATACATTTTAAAAGCCTGTTCTGATGTTTTCCAGTTTTTTATTGTATATTGCATGTTTTATTTCTGTCTGACTTTATTTAGTTTCCAGCGTCTCCAACGTAAGAATTTGCAGCTTTTCTCTGTTTTCTGTCAAAGCAAACTGAATAGTTCTGATGGTCGCACGTCTTGGACTCTGGATGATGAAAATAATCGTTAATAGGTGAGAAATAAAAAAAAAGACAAACAGGAGGAGTTGAAAGGATTGAGATTAAGAGACAAACGAAAAAAGAAAAGCAGGAAAATAGAATATCATGAAAAATGTAAGAAATGATAACAAGGAGAGGAAAAAGTATATAATATACATATTTGTTTATCTATAAGAAAATAAATCACATTACACATTCACTGTGTGGAGTATTTCAGGTGTTTTTAATGATGCATTATAATAAAATGATAATAAAATCAAATAGGAGAGATTTCCCTTAAAGGTTAAAGGTTAAAATAATACTAAAGACAGCAGAGACAAACATGGAGACACAGACGTCAGATTAACCATATTCATAAACTCTCTATAACCACACAGAGCTTCTGGTTTCAGTCTTTATGTTCACTTCTCAACCTGAGTCGTCCCTACACATGTATTATGTTCCTGCTGTGGAGGAGGCGTGGCCCGGCCGGCTCTGCCTCTGATTGGCTGGAACTCTGGGTTTAGGGGTGAGGAGTGAGAGGAAGGCTGCAGGAATGAGGCCGAAAACCAGTATTTCTATTTATTTAGTTTTTGTATTTTTTGCTCACTGATTTAAACGTTTTCTAGATTCGTTCCTCACAAGATAAATTAAATGATTTTAAATAATCTATTTACTCGTTTTTGTCTGTTTATTATAATCTCTGCTTCCATTCCTCTGATTTCATGTTTTATGTTCCATTTTAATCCTTAATGTTTCCAGGCTGAACTCACATGTTTCATCCTCTCTGTTTACCTTTTTTTACGTCTCCATGCTCCCACTAGTAACCCCGCATTTAACATCACACTGCTATGAATTGTGGGTAAATCCCTTAGATCATTTCCTGTTCACTCGTCTCAAATGGGTTTTTTTCTGGATCTGTTTCTGGTTCTAAGTGTTTTACACAAACTGAAGAGATTTTAGCACAGAGATGATTTTCTGCAATAATCCAGAATCAAATGGAAGAGTCTGATTGGCTGTTCGTGGAGGGAACTGGTGATGATGACTTCCTGTTGGACTACAGAAATCCGTCCTCCTGCAGAACTCTATTAGATTATTAATAGTGAGGAAAAGGTAAACATAGGTTCAGGATGAAATAAGTATGTTTGATTCAAGTTTAAGTTAAAATAAGTCGGCGTGGAATTTTGGTCTCAAGCGGGACTTGAACCGCCGTCTCCTGGTTCATAGTCCTGTGTTGGTTTAGCTCTTTAATCACTTCGGTCACTAGAGGGCGCTCCGACGTTAAAAACAGACTCTAGAGGGTTCATGCAGCTTTAAACTCAGAAGCTGTTTCTGTTCTTCCTCAAGGTGTTGAGTCCAGGAACCTCCCTCCAAACTGGGAAAAAAGAGGTTTCTTTATGGACCTGGTTTGATGCACTAAAGAACACTGTGGTATCAAATATAACAAAGTGTGAAAGGTTTCTCTGGATCTATTGGTCTGGTTTTCTTCACGTCTGCTGGGTCAGAATTCTTTTGTCAAACTTTGTCAGAATTTACAATAAAGTTTTGTGAGTTTGAACACGGACAGAAACAGGAAGCTGGTAAAGATGGAGTCTCTGGTTCTAGGAGGGGAAACTGGGCCGGTCTGTTTGTGTGGCGGTCCGGTTCAGGTCTCTGCGAGTCTACAGGTGAGCAGTAGGAAGGGGGCGGGGCTTCTCTCTCCGCTCACACCTGAGGCCGTCACTCTGTGATGAAGTGAACGAAGGTGACAGGAAACACTCCTTTCCTGGTCGGATCTCCTTCAACGTGACCAAACTGGAACACAAAATGACACAAATTCACCAGAGTGAAGGAGGAAGTGACAAAACAAGCGATGATGTACTTCCTGTTTTGGGGCAGGTGTCACTCACCCACCACTCGCTGTCCTCCTCCCACTCCACCACGATCACCTCCCCCTCCGTGAACGTCAGCTCGTCTGGATTATCAGCCGAACAGTTGTAGATGGCCTTCACCCGCTTAGGCTTCAGCTTCTGCACACACACACACACACACACACACACACACACACACACACACACACACACACACACACACACACACACACACACACACACACACACACACACAGTTTGTTTAAGGACAAACTAAACTTTTTCTGTCTGTACATATAATATTTCAGTTATTGTGGATTTTTTTTACTGTTTTTTATTGCTTATTTATAATACTTGATTTTTATTTCATTTTATTTTATCTTGTTTTTCTTTTACTATGTCTCTTGTTTGCACTTTACTCTATGCTGCTGTAATCCTGTACATTTCCCCGCTGCGGGACTAATAAAGGATTTTCTTATTTGATCTTATCTCTAAACCAAACTGCATTAACAAAAACACAAATTTAACAGAGTACATTTTTAGGTCACTTAATGAGTCAATTCCTTAATACTTGTATTTATTGTTTTGTAATCATAACTGTAATACATTGAGGACTTAATTCATGTTAATTGATGTGTTTCTGTAGATGAGGTGAACTCTCCATCTTAACAAACATGGATCAGTTCCTGGGTCTTAATTTGTGTTTTTGTGGGTGAGATTCTGAATGTAAACTGACTGACCATCAGGAGTGATCTCCAGGTGTTTGATGGTGATCTGTCCCTTTAAATCCTGTCTATCAGTGCTGACCTCTGACCTCTGACCTGTGTTGTGTTTGAGGACTTACGGAGAAGGTGCTTCTGGGTTTGGGTGTTGGAGGACCGGAGCCTTGTGGGGATTTGGCCTTTGACCCTGCAGAGAGAATAAACAACAACAAATGACATCATCACCTTCAGATAAAAACATCTTCACAGAGTTTTTGTTTTGGGTCTGGAGGACTTTGTGCGGGGGTTTGATACCTCGTTTGTCCACCGATGCCGTCCTGAGAGGAGGTCTCTGAGGAGGATGTTTCACTGATCTGAAATCAGACAAGAGGATGTTAATCCATTACAAACCAGTTCAGACCAGTTCTGACTGGAACAGCTGCTACAAACCAGTATTCACCAGTACAGACCAGTTCGGACCAGGAAAGACCAGTACAGACCAGTACAGTCCAGCACATTCTAGTACTGTTAAATTCAGTCCACTACAGTCCACTACAGTCCACTACAGTCCAGTAGAGTCCACTACAGTCCAGTAGAGTCCACTACAGTCCAGTAGAGTCCACTACAGTCCATTTAAGTCCACTACAGTCCAGTAGAGTCCACTACAGTCCTCTTCAGTCCAGTCCAGTAAAGTTTAGTACAGTCCACTACAGTCCAGTACATACCCAGTGGGTGATTTGTGGGTCTTGGGTCCAGGTGGTCCTGGTGGTCCCGGTGGTCCCGGTGGTTTGCTGGTCTGGTGAAGGGGGACTAGGGGTGGGAGGGGCGGAGCTTTGTAGTGGGGTGCCGGTGGGATGGTGGGTGCTGGTGGGACTGGAGGAACTGGGGGACCGGGGGAGTCCTGCTGCTGGTAGGGGGGCAGAGGGGGAGGGGGGTGTTCCGGGCTGAGAGGGTCTTGGTCTCCAACATGCTGGACCTCTTGTTCACTGGAGGAGGAGGAGCTACTGGGAGCACTGGGAGAGGAGGAAGCAACATAACCATCAGATCATTCCACTGCAGCTCCAGTCTGAAGATGATTATTGAGGCTTTTATTTTGAAGATGATTATTGAGGCTTTTATTTTGTCACAGGCGGACAGGAAGTCCCAGACTCACCGTACATGGAGGAGTTCCTCTCAGGGGTTTGAGGGTTCGGGGGGTCGGAGGACGACCGCTGTCTCCCGAAGGTTTCCGTGGCAACAGGTTTATTTGGTCCTGGACCTGCAGGGAGACAAAAACCTCAAGTCTCAGAATTCATTTATTCAGGAAACATGAAGCGGTACAACAATGTCGCCGGTTCGATTCCCGTCATCATGGAAACAATTCATCCCAAACGCATTAATGAACGTCTGAACACTTTGTTTTCTGTCTGATTACGTGTTGCTCCATTAAACACAGTCTTATTTCATATACTTCATTTTACTTCATTTCAATTTAAACAGTTCAGTGTCTTATCTTTAGACTTCACTCTGTCCAGGTATTGGATGATATACGTTGATGGACACTTCTAGTGACCAATCAGAGAGCTCCAACAAAGGACGATCTTTTGAAGCCTCTAGTTCAGCATCTTGTCCGTCGCCATCTTGTTTTTTTACAACCAGTGAACAGGAAGTGACCATATATGGACTGAGGAGGAGTGACGTAGAGACGCCGTATACGTCTCTGGTGTCGACCTGTCAATCAGTGTGTAGCCCCGCCCTAAAGCATCCCCTGCTTTATGGTCTGTTTGACTCTAAATGGAGCATCATTTACTAAATGAACATCATGCTGTATTGAAGAAGACTTGAAACTAGAGATTGAGACCATAAACTCATGTTTACAATGTTTACTGAGGGAATAAATCAAGAGAGAAGTAGAGTCATTTTCTCATAGACTTCTATACAACCAGAGGAGTCGCCCCCTGGTGGACAGGAGAGAGAATGCAGCTTTGAGTCATTTTCTTCGTTCTAATGTGGACGGGGATATTTTGTAAAACAAAGGTCGTGTGGACAGACTTTTCTATTTCAAAACGTAGAGGAAGTTATACGTTTTAAAAGATATCTTTATAAGTGTAGACAGTCCTCTCCGTGTTTAAAGGAGCTGTTGACCTTTGACCTCTGGGAGGAGCCTGACGTCCTCACAGAAGGTTAACAATGAACCTGAAGGTGTTTCAACCAGATGTTTCTTTCTTCTATAACTTGTATTTTGTGCTCGTTCCACCTCTCTTTGTTAAATAAAGTTTATTCAAACCAGCCGTGGACGTAGCGTCCCAGTCTGACCTCGGTTGGGTCCTCTGGGTGGCAGCGGCGGCGTCGGCCCCGGAGGCGGCAGGTTGAGGTCCAGCATGGTGCCGTAGGTCTCGTTGCTGATCATCACGCTCGGAACCTGAGGCCTCAGCTTGTCCCTCGCCAGGTTGGCGGCGTCCCGGGCCACCGACGCCATGTTGTGAGGGTGTATGGGGCCGCCGCCCGGCACAAAGCAGCTGACCGGACGCTCCTCACGCCGGTTTGGGATCGGCTGCGGGGAAAAAACAAAAACACACACCAACGGTTACTCATCTTCACCGGCCGCCATGTCTACGAGCTGCTCAAGGTCAAACCGGCTGACCTTGTCCTCCATCTCGTCCTCGCTCTCGTCCATGTCGTCGTTCTGGAGACGCCACTCGTACTCGACGTGAACGTGGACGTTAAACTTCCCCGTCTGAGCCTGAGTCAGCTGAAAAGAACCGACACACAGACGGGATTCAACACAAGAGGGAGGAGTCAAAAACAAGAATAAATAGATCAAAAGTTATGAAAGTTAAACTGTAGTGAAGCTTTCATTATTCAAGTTATTTAGAATTGTATGTAAAATAATAAACACACTTTGGAATTCAGATTATTTGGCACAAATACGGTTCCTGAAGGTGAAAAATGAAGCTAAAAACGCAGTTAAGAAGTTTATTAATTCTACAATATCAGATTAAAATATATGAATAAAATGTAAAGAGGATAAACATTATGTTATGCCAACTAACAACGGTTAATAAAACTTTCACTTCACTGAAGTTTTGTTCTTTTTTGAGTCTTTTTGTTTATAGGATTTGGTTTAATTAGAAAGCTCTTGAACGATCACTGAGTCTCAGTTTTTTGGACATAGCTTAGCATAGCATGATTTAGCTTTATCCACTGTAGCTTAGCTTTCTTTGATTTTTTTATTTAATTGTTTAAGTTGTTTTACATCATTTTACTGTAAAAAGTTACAGTCACTACATTTACTTCTTATATTTATAGTCTTATTTAGCTTAGCTTTAGCTTATTTCACTTATATAAACTCACTTTATATTTACTGTAGTTCTGTTTGTGTTAGTTTTGTTTATATAGTTTTGGTTTGATTCAAAATCTCTTGAATGATTACTCAGTCTTAGTTTTGGACTTAGCTTAGCATAATTTAGCTTTATTTTTGTAGCTGAGTTTTCTTTGAATTTACTTAATTAAATTGTTTAAGTTCATTTTAGTTTTATGTCATTTTATTGTGAAAAGATTCCGTTCTTTGTCATTTCTTTAGATCAGTTTCAGTGTAACTTAGTTTACTTTAGTCTGACTTAGTTTAGCTTAATTCACATTACTAATTTATATCATTTATAGTTCAGCATATAGAACATATAGATCATATAGATCATATAGAACATATAGAACATATAGATCATATAGAACATATAGAACATATAGAACATATAGATCATATAGAACATATAGAACATATAGAACATATAGATCATATAGAACATATAGAACATATAGATCATATAGATCATATAGGTCATATAGAACATATAGAACATATAGATCATATAGATCATATAGAACATATAGAACATATAGAACATATAGAACATATAGATCATATAGATCATATAGAACATATAGAACATATAGATCATATAGATCATATAGATCATATAGAACATATAGATCATATAGATCATATAGATCATATAGAACATATAGATCATATAGAACATATAGATCATATAGATCATATAGAACATATAGAACATATAGATCATATAGATCATATAGGTCATATAGATCATATAGAACATATAGATCATATAGATCATATAGGTCATATAGATCATATAGATCATATAGGTCATATAGAACATATAGAACATATAGATCATATAGATCATATAGGTCATATAGAACATATAGAACATATAGAACATATAGAACATATAGATCATATAGAACATATAGAACATATAGATCATATAGATCATATAGAACATATAGATCATATAGATCATATAGAACATATAGATCATATAGAACATATAGAACATATAGAACATATAGAACATATAGAACATATGGAGGGTTTCACCTGTTCTTCACACAGAGTGTGTCGGAGGCGTTTGGCGATGTCCAGCGGCGTTTCTCCCGCTTCGTTTGCTGTGGAGACAAATCCATGAAGAGGTTTAGACGGGACAGCGAGGCGGAGTCTCTGTGTCCTCTCTCCTCTTCTCTCCCTCCATCTTTATGTCTTAATCTCCTATTCATGCACATGACTGACTTGTGCTTTCTCGCCTCGCAGGTTTCCATGAATCGTTGAGGTACCTGGACGTAGTCGAGCCTCCTGCTGTGAGCCGGCTGACACCCACTGATACTACCATTATTATTATTATTAATCACGTTACTAATACTATTCCCTATGTCATTACTTTAATTCCACTATAGTCATTGCTGTTATTATAAGTATTCTTAATGTCTCCTTGGTTACTCTGCTTACTACTGTGATTATATGAATCATTTATGTCATATACATTGAATGTGTTGTATCTCTGTTATGCTGCTCATTCTGGTCACATGACATCTATTGACTTCTGTCCATCCTGGAGAAGGATCTAAGGACAGAGGATGAGGGTCTAAGGACAGAGGATGTGAGGGTGTAAGGACAGAGGAGGTGAGGGTCTAAGGACAGAGGATGTGAGGGTGTAAGGACAGAGGAGGTGAGGGTCTAAGGACAGAGGATGTGAGGGTCTAAGGACAGAGGAGGTGAGGGTCTAAGGACAGAGGATGTGAGGGTCTAAGGACAGAGGATGTGAGGGTCTAAGGACAGAGGATGTGAGGGTCTAAGGACAGAGGATGTGAGGGTGTAAGGACAGAGGAGGTGAGGGTCTAAGGACAGAGGATGTGAGGGTCTAAGGACAGAGGATGTGAGGGTGTAAGGACAGAGGATGTGAGGGAAGGACAGAGGAGGTGAGGGTGTAAGGACAGAGGATGTGAGGGTCTAAGGACAGAGGAGGGTGTAAGGACAGAGGAGGTGAGGGTGTAAGGACAGAGGAGGTGAGGGTGGACAGAGGAGGTGAGGGTGTAAGGACAGAGGAGGTGAGGGTGTAAGGACAGAGGAGGTGAGGGTGTAAGGACAGAGGACAGGGTGTAAGGACAGAGGAGGTGAGGGTGTAAGGACAGAGGATGTGAGGGTGTAAGGACAGAGGAGGTGAGGGTGGACAGGACAGAGGAGGTGAGGGTGTAAGGACAGAGGAGGTGAGGGTGTAAGGACAGAGGAGGTGAGGGTGTAAGGACAGAGGAGGTGAGGGTAAGTGTAAGGACAGAGGACAGAGGAGGTGAGGGTGTAAGGACAGAGGAGGTGAGGGTGTAAGGACAGAGGAGGTGAGGGTGTAAGGACAGAGGAGGTGAGGGTGTAAGGACAGAGGAGGTGAGGGTGTAAGGACAGAGGAGGTGAGGGTAAGGACAAGGACAGAGGAGGTGAGGGTGTAAGGACAGAGGATGTGAGGGTGTAAGGACAGAGGAGGTGAGGGTGTAAGGACAGAGGAGGTGAGGGTGTAAGGACAGAGGAGGTGAGGGTGTAAGGACAGAGGACAGAGGAGGTGAGGGTGTAAGGACAGAGGAGGTGAGGGTGTAAGGACAGAGGAGGTGAGGGTGTAAGGACAGAGGAGGTGAGGGTGTAAGGACAGAGGAGGTGTACAGATTGAACTGAACTGTTCTTACTGATGGACACTGAAGCCTTTCCTCTCAGCAGCAGCTTCAGACACTCGCTGTTGTCCGTCAGACAGCAGTAGTGCAGCGCGGTGCTTCCTTTGGCCGTCTGCTTGTCCAGGTTCCCGCTGAAACACACGGCTCGGTGTTACTACACACTACACACTACACACTACACACTACACTCTCTGCTGTA
This sequence comes from Anoplopoma fimbria, assembly GCF_027596085.1. Lineage (NCBI taxonomy): Eukaryota > Metazoa > Chordata > Actinopteri > Perciformes > Anoplopomatidae > Anoplopoma > Anoplopoma fimbria. Next base: position 562,236 of record NC_072466.1, on the reverse strand, counting down.
AACCCCGGTCAAGTCAGGCCACATCTGCAACATCTGCATCATCTGCATCATATGCAACTGCAGCAACATCTGCAACATGCTCAACATCTGCATCACCTCACCATCTGCAACATCTGCAACATCTGCAACATCTGCAGACCTGACCTGCTGCCACCACGCGTCACTCCAGCAACATTAAAGTAAACTGATCTCTTTCAGTAGAATCTCAGTGAATTATTAATACATCTAATGATGAGAGCAGCAACGTGAACTGGATTCATAAGGTCGAGGATATTTAGACATGGATGGATCACTGAAGGGCCTCCGGGTACAGACCCAGGGGCCCGAAGGGTCAGGGAGCTGATTTACAAAATGTTTCTAAAAAAAAAACACTAAACGAATGGACGCAAAACCAGCACGTAGAAATTCTAAATATCTAAAATAGATACAAAACGACTACAAAGAGACAAAAAACAACAACGAATGACCACAAGGAGGAGCAAAACGACCACGTAGATCTGTAAAGATGAATAAAAATAGATGCAAAACAACTATAAACGCTCCTAAATTACAACAAAGATGCAAATGAGACGCAAAAGTACAAAAACATAGACATCAAACGACCACACGGAAACGTCTTAAAAGTCTAAAAATCATAAGAAAACCAAACACAAAGGGACGCAAAATGACAAAAAAAGACCACAAACAACCCAAAACAACTACAAAGAAATGTAAAACCTTTAAAATAAAAACTTAATAAACATAAGGAGACGCAAAGTTAATAAAAATAGATGCAGCATTCACAAACTACACAAAATGACTTTAAAGATGCAAAACAAGCACAAAACCACCACAAGGAGAAAACGACTAAAAATAGATGAACAACCACCACGTACAAACAAAACAACGACAAACCAACCAAGACGAGTAAATTATCTAAATGCCTGGGGGTCTTGTTGCTATGGAGACGGGGTTCTGCGCTCAGGGGCCTCTGGACTCTTTTCTCACATTTATTTCTCCAAACAATCAATTCACCATCAAGAAACAAGTCGACACAATGAATGATGAAGACAATAGTCGTCACTGATGATGATGATGATGATGATGATGATGATGATGATGATGATGATGTCACCTGTTTTGGGCGAGGAAGTCCACGATGTGGAGGGAGTTCCTGTCGACCATACGGACCGCCAGGTGGAGAACCGTCTCTCCGGGTTCCTGACAGAAACAAACTCATGTCACAGTTCTTTACCGTCACGGTGTTCTGACCACGGACTGTTTAGAAGGTGGACGTCGTCATGGTGACGTCACCCAACGCTTTGTGGGCGTTTTGAGCCTCCAGTTTGGCGTTTTGGCCGTCACCATATAGTGATTTTTTTTAAACAAATAAACAGAAGTGACCATATATGGACTGAGGAGGAGTGACGTAGAGACGCCGTATACGTCTCTGGTGTGGACCTGTCAATCAGTGTGTAGCCCCGCCCTAAAGCATCCCCTGCTTTATGGTCTGTTTGACTCTAAATGGAGCATCATTTACTAAATGAACATCATGCTGTATTGAAGAAGACTTGAAACTAGAGATTGAGACCATAAACTCATGTTTACAATGTTTACTGAGGGAATAAATCAAGAGAGAAGTAGAGTCATTTTCTCATAGACTTCTATACAACCAGAGGAGTCGCCCCCTGGTGGACAGCAGAGAGAATGCAGCTTTCTCCTGGTTCTAGCATTATACACTCATGAATCAGAATCTGACAGAAGTCCTACGTGTTCGCTGGGCTGAGGGATGGACTCCTGCAGGTCCACCCCCTCAGCGTAGACCTGGATCAGGGACAGGATGTCTTGGTTCCTGACGGCCTCGTACAGAACCTGCAGCCTGGACGCCGCGTCGGCACAGAGCCGCCGGGCGAAGCGTTTCTCGGTGTACTTGGCCGTGATGAAGTCCTTCCTCGTCTGCCTGGAGGAAGAACCGGAGAGCAGAGACAGTCACCATCTCACATCTCACATCTCACATCTCACATCGTCCTCCTGAGGCGTCACGTCGGCACTCACATGTCGCTGGTCGGATCGGGTTTAGTGACCGACAGGTCGGCCTCCATGATCTCGTTGAAGCTGGCGTTTCCCACGTTCTTCGCCAACTAAAACACAACATGTCAGGTTGGTCACCGCTGCTCTCAAACATTCACGAGCTCCGTTTACTTTTCCTATAAATTATTTATTTTTTCTCAAAATATTTTGATATTTTTTCTTCTTAAAAGTGTAAATCATTTTTTTTGGGACTGATTTTTAACAGAGAAATAATAAAAACAGAGAAAACGCAGATATACAGTGAAGTGAACTCACCAGCAGCTCAGAGGTCCCCAGCACATCCAGGTCCAGGCTCTGGATCCTGGAGTAGTGGACCCCCATCTCCCTGTGGATCCCCGAGCACTCGATACAGATCAGGACCCCCAGGTTTGTGGACAGCCAGGTGGGACCTGACGGAGCAGAGGATGGAGGTTTTAAAGGCCACCATGTTACGTTCATGTCTGCAGGTGTCTCGTTAGTAACAAACAAACTGTTCTGCAGCTTCTTCCTCCTTCAGATTCTCTTCTGAAGAACCAACAGCTGAGGAATGTAAACCTGAGTTCAACTCCACTAGAGTACTTAACGAGTTATGGTCTTAACGAGCTCTGGTAACAAGTCGCAGCAGTAGTAGTACTAGTACCTGTAGTACCTGTAGTACCAGTAGTACCAGTACCAGTACCAGTAGTACTAGTACCTGTAGAACCTGTAGTACCAGTACTACTAGTACCAGCACCTGTAGTACCAGTACCAGTAGTACCAGTACCAGTAGTACCAGTATCTGTAGTACCAGTACCTGTAGTACCAGTACCAGTACCAGTAGTACCAGTAGTACCAGTACCTGTAGTACCAGTACTACTAGTACCAGTACCTGTAGTACCAGTAGTACCAGTACCAGTAGTACCAGTACCAGTAGTACCTGTAGTACCAGTAGTACCAGTAGTACTAGTACCTGTAGTACCAGTACCAGTACCAGTAGTACTAGTACCTGTAGTACCAGTACCTGTAGTACCAGTACCAGTAGTACCTGTAGTACCAGTAGTACCAGTAGTACTAGTACCTGTAGTACCAGTACCAGTACCAGTAGTACTAGTACCTGTAGTACCAGTAGTACCAGTACCAGTAGTACCAGTAGTACTAGTACCAGTAGTACCAGTAGTACCAGTAGTACCTGTAGTACCAGTAGTACCAGTACCAGTAGTACCAGTACCAGTAGTACCAGTAGTACCAGTAGTACCAGTAGTACCAGTAGTACCAGTAGTACCAGTAGTACATACCGTGCGCCCCACAGTCGCAGCAGCCGTCGTTGCCGCTCATCCTCTTCACTTCTCCTACGATGGCTCTCGTCAGCTCCTGGACGATGTTGTTCTCTCCGTCGTCCTGGACGCCTTTGAACGCCTCCTTCAGCGCCTCCTCTCTGCTGTTCTGCAGCACCGACACCCATCTGCACAAACACCAACACACCGGGGTCAGAGGTCACAGGTCAGAGGTCACGGGGGGGCTTAGAGGTCGGGGGCCGCTGCACTACTTACACCTGACACTCGGCTTCGTCCTCGGCCTGGAAGTGATAGGTCCTGTCGTCTGGAGGAGACAGAGAGTGAGCCGGGAGGACAGAGAAGGACGCGACACATGTGAGAGGAGAGCAGCTTACGTGAGAACAGGTCGAAGCTCTTCTTCTCGTCCGGGTTCCTCTTCACCTGGCAGGTGAGCAGGTTGAGTTTGGCCGGCGGTGCGTTGGCCTGAGGAAGTACAACGACATACTGAAGGTGCTGCACGGGGAAATAAATAAGAGAAGGCTTCGTCCTCTGGGGACCATGAATACAGGTGTTTTATCATTAAGTCACTGGTGTTCTTCTTCTTTCCTTCATAAGAACCAGATGTTTGATCTCTGACTGATGTACGGGTGGATTGTTTAAAGCAGAGATGAGAGGTTGAAATAATTATTAATAATCAATAATAACAGCCCCCCCCCACCCTTCTCTCTGTTATCCTCCTCCTTATGCTCCTCCTCCTCCTGTTTCTCCTCCTCTGCCGCTTGCTCTGTCCTGATTGGCCGTTTGACTCTTCATGTAAAAACTTCAAAAATAAAAGAAAGAAGGAACAAAAAAATTACAATAAGACGGTAAATAAAAAACTAAAATGAATTCTTGTCTTTTACCCATTTTAAATAAAAAAAAGTGAAACCCCAGAAGAAGAAGAAGAAGAAGAAGAAGAAGAAGTGTTTTTTCTGGCTGGTGGACATGCAGGCAGGAGGGGGCGGAGCTTCTCATGCAGGAGGACCAATAGGAGGAGAGGATGTGGCGTCTTACCGTTCCGTGACAGATGGTCAGGAAACCGTTTTTCACTGAGCACTTCCTCTTCTGCCAAACCTTCCTCAGCCTGAGGACGACACATTAAAACACATTAAAACATAATAAAACACATTAAAACATAATAAAACACATTAAAACACATTAAAACATAATAAAACACATTAAAACACATTAAAACATAATAAAACACATTAAAACATAATAAAACACATTAAAACACATTAAAACATAATAAAACACATTAAAACACATTAAAACATAATAAAACACATTAAAACATAATAAAACACATTAAAACATAATAAAACATAATAAAACACATTAAAACACATTAAAACATAATAAAACATATTGATCTCTTCGTGCTAATCATCACTAAGAAATAATCTTTATTATAATCGTATTTTTCTGAAATTCTTTTCTCGTTTATTTTTATGTATTTTCTAAAATTAAACCTAAATTTATTTTGATGACACATAAATATAAATTGCTTTGAGAATTACTTGGTTTGCTGATTTTCTCTTTTTCATAAGATTGTAAATTTAATTTCCTTCACCTTTTGGATTATTTATCAGAATATATATTCAATAAGTAAATAAAAATAATTTGGCACAAAACAACTTTTAAAATAAATGATATATATATATATATATATTTAAAAATAAACATATTTTGGTAATATATATCTCTTAAAAATATATATTTTGTCCAACCAACAGTTTAAACCTCAAATGTTTTAAAATAAATACATTTAAATAACGTGTAATTATTGAATCTGAGACCATAAAATGTTACAAAAATGACTTGGTTGTAAAAATCCATAAAGTCACTAAAGTCATCAGATAAATGTAGCGAAGCAGAAAGACTCAAATAAAGTATGTGTTGGTGTGAAAGCCTCACAGGAAGCCACTGTCCTGATGCATTGTGGGACTTTGAGTTGACTCACCCCTCACTCCTCTTGGAGAGGACTCCGGAGTACTCGGTGCCGTGGGCCTTGTTGCCCTGCAGCTGGTGGAGGCTGTAGCCGGCGCTCTGTTTGGCCTGAGCGTCCTGTCAGAGCACCAGGAGACAAAAACAAACTTCAACGCCATGTTTGTAGTCCAAAGTCCTGCTAGCACCCTGCAGAGGTATTTAGAAGTACAGCGTCCACAGAGAACTCTCACATCCTTCTGCTCGGACTGCAGAGACGCCTTCAGGACGTCTCGGAGCTGAGTCAGCTGTTTCCTCTCGCCGTCCTGAGTCTGCTTGATCTGAACACCACAGAAGAAGAGACGGGATTAATACTCATTATATATACAGAAGATATCTGGTGTACTTTTCATTGTTGAGTATGTGGCCAAGTACATTTACATTTAGTGTTTCCATGTACTGATACTTTCTACTTCTGCTCTCCTACATCTCAGGACCTGAATACTTCTTCCACCACCTTAAAGCCGCCATCATTACATCCTGATATTAAACATACACATATATATATATATATATATATATATACTTATATTTCATGTCTCACCGTGGTCAGCTCTGAGGTCAGTTTCTCCACAGAAGGTTTCAGACTCTCCACAGCCTTCAGTCCGTCCTGGAAGAAACTAAAGACCACGAGAAACAGAAACACATTTAAAGGAATACTTTGGCACCAAATTAGTATTTAAACATTTGAAGAGAAACACTGTTCAACGAGGTCTGACCCGCTGGAGAACAACCAACTTCAGCACCTCAATGAGATGAAATGTTTGAAAAAATAAATTGTGTCTTTGATGAAAAATGAAGTAAACTCAGAGTTTGATGTTTGCTTAGAGACAAACATAAGAACTGATGATGCAGTTAGTATTATCTCACACTAAAGCTCAGTCTAGGCGAGAAAAAGACGTAATACTATGCTCTGATCATGTGACTGTCACAAATATTTAACTGATAAAAACAACATTTTTAAGAACTATTCATTTTTAGACGCTTTAGAAACTTTTGCAGCCAAATCAAATCAAATAGTTTCCAGGATGTTCTTTGTTTCTTTCCAATACTTTTAATACTTGACTTCTGTCTTGACACATTTAAATCTCTAAATAAGGTTCCAGTCCTTCCTGTCACAGCAGACAGAAGGACTGGAGATCTTCTGGAGGTTCCTGATCTTTGGGACACATTGAACCACAGTTTGAAGTTTTCTCTGCAGAGCGACGTACTTGCACTGAGCGTGGAAATACTTGATGAGGTTCTGCAGGAAGTCGACGCCTTTCTTCACTTTGATCTCGTTCACCTTCAGGAGATACTGCAGAGAGAAACCGGAGACGTTTCATCCTGAACGTTGGAACCTTCTGGAGATCCCACAGTTTTTAAATCTTTATTTTCACCTCACACATCTGCAGCTGGAAGAGCTGCCTCTCCTTCTCCATCTCCTCGGCGATCTCTCCTCCGCTGAACTCGGTGCGGATCATCCCGTGCTGCTTGGCGTGCTCCCTCTTCTCCTTCTCGAGCTTGGCTCTGGAGGTCAAAGGTCGAGTCAAGAGCTCCGTGAAAAAAAAAAAACAGCACTGCAAAGACTTTTCATGTAAAGGACTCTCATTCTGTTTAAATCAGCTGAAAACACATTGAGGTTTGGTTGGAAATCTAAAAACTGAAACATTCAAATAGAAATGAGCAGAAAGTGTAAAAACATTAAATATGTGGATCATATTTATTGATGAGAGATATGATGATTAAAATGGCGTATGAAGAGGAGGCGTTGGTGTTTCCTCACAGTTTGGTCTCATAATCCTTCCAGGATTTGTCGAACGGCTTCTTCAGATCCTGAAAGAGGAAGTGAGGTCACGTTGTCAGACCGACCAATCACATCGCAGCATTCATTCATAACGACACACAGAGAGGACTTTGACCCGCGAGTCACTCAGGAAATATGTGGAGGCGATAACGTGAGCGGAGTTTGACTTTTATAACACATTTATGACACCACCACACCTGAGGAGGAGGGACGTAGAGACCTGTCAATCACAGTAAGCCCCGCCCTAAAGCATCCCCTGCTTTATGGTGTGTTTGACTCTAAATGGAGCATCATTTACTAAATGAACATCATGCTGTATTGAAGAAGACTTGAAACTAGAGATTGAGACCATAAACTCATGTTTACAATGTTTACTGAGGGAATAAATCAAGAGAGAAGTAGAGTCATTTTCTCATAGACTTCTATACAACCAGAGGAGTCGCCCCCTGCTGGACAGGAGAGAGAATGCAGCTTTAAAGCTTCCCTGTTAAGAGCCGGAGGTTTGTCTTCTGGGAGAACGTGATGATGAAGATGTGTTGAGCCTTCAGGGCCACCGTCCCTCTCTTCCTCATAAAGACATTTTAAAGGCGGTGGATGGATTGATGGAGAGAATAATCAGCTGATCACCTCCACACAGAGACTCACCCCTTTGACTCCCTTCAGGTCTCCCTTCAGCAGACTGTCCAGAGGGAAGGTGATGATGTTGTTCATGTTCTGCAGCTGCAAACAGGAAGTCATGTTAGAGCACAGAGGAAACCTTAAAGCCGGACGGAGTCGTGGGTGACGCCGGTTCCTCACCAGGTTCTTGAAGAGAGCCGTCAGCTCTTTGGCGAAGACGGAGAACTTGAGGAAGGCGGAGCCGACCTCGGCGTCCTCCCGGTGGACGCAGTTGTCTCCGAATTTCTCCAGAGACAGAAAGTACTGATCCTCGTTGTCCACGTGAGCTGGAACCAGAGAGACGGAGAACGGAGAACATCAGGGACTGGAGAACAAACAGTAGGTCCTTTAATAGAGTAGCACTATTATCATTATTACTGTTATTAATATTATTAATATCATTATTAAATCATTACTATCATTATTACTGTTTTTATTATTATTATTATTAATATTATTATTAAATCATTACTATCATTATTACTGTTATTATTATTAATATTATATTATTATTAAATCATTACTATCATTATTACTGTTATTATTAATTATTAATTATTATTAAATCATTACTATCATTATTACTGTTATTATTAATATTATTAATATTATTATTAAATCATTAGTATCATTATTACTGTTAGTAATATTAAATAATATTAATAATAATTAATATCATCAATATTATACCATCAATATCATTATTATAAATAATAATAATAATAATATCATGTTATGTTTATGAATATTATCCTTATAATAATAATAACAATTATTATTATTATGATCTTTGTTATTATGGCTATTGTTACCAATAATATTTTAAGTAAATCATTAATAAATAATACTAATAATAATTATTGTTGTTATTATTTTCTTTTTAATAAAGGGAGACATTCCCTTTCTTTGCTCCTCAACTTTGAAATATTATTTATATTATTATTATTAAGTTATTTCGTTCCAAAACTTCATAAACCGATGTTTTTCTGTTTTGTTGTTCTTTAACTTTACAACTTTAATCTTTAAGTGTAGAAATAAATAAATCTTTAGATAATATTTAATCATATGATAGTGAGAAGTGTCCTGATTCACTTTTTAATACAATAACTGAATAAATTATTATTATAATAGCATTTTGAAATGTGTAAAAGTCTTAATATTCAGTTATATGTATATAATAATAAACATAAAAAAGGAAATATAGATGTAAAAGGAAATTAATACATTCTTCTAAAAACAGAGAAAATAAAACTTAATATATTCAGGATACTAAAGATATATAAAGTCTAAATGTTTTCTTCTGTCAACAGAATTCAAATATCAGTTTATATCAGTCTCTCTCTCTCTCTCTCTCTCTCTCTCTCTCTCTCTGTCTGTCTGTGTCAGGGCGTCTCTCCCTCGGCATGCTGGGACATGACGGAGGTATGACAGGAATGTGTGGAGGTGAGACTCCACCTGTCTGAACACAAACCAGCACACGCCCGCTGACGAAGTGAACGCTCCCCGTTCAGACCTCACTGGTCTGATTCACTGGAGGATTAACATCACTTTAGAGGTTCTCTACTGAGGAACCACTTCACTTTAGAGGTTCTCTACTGAGGAACCACTTCACTTTAGAGGTTCTCTACTGAGGAACCACTTCACTTTAGAGGTTCTCTACTGAGGAACCACTTCACTTTAGAGGTTCTCTACTGAGGAACCACTTCACTTTAAAGGTTCTCTACTGAGGAACCACTTCACTTTAGAGGTTTTTTTACTGAGGAACCACTTCACTTTAGAGGTTTTTTACTGAGGAACCACTTCACTTTAGAGGTTCTCTACTGAGGAACCACTTCACTTTAAAGGTTCTCTACTGAGGAACCACTTCACTTTAGAGGTTCTCTACTGAGGAACCACTTCACTTTAAAGGTTCTCTACTGAGGAACCACTTCACTTTAAAGGTTCTCTACTGAGGAACCACTTCACTTTAGAGGTTCTCTACTGAGGAACCACTTCACTTTAAAGGTTCTCTACTGAGGAACCACTTCACTTTAGAGGTTTTTTACTGAGGAACCACTTCACTTTAGAGGTTCTCTACTGGGGAACCACTTCACTTTAGAGGTTTTTTACTGAGGAACCACTTCACTTTAGAGGTTCTCTACTGAGGAACCACTTCACTTTAAAGGTTCTCTACTGAGGAACCACTTCACTTTAGAGGTTCTTAAGGAACCACTTCACTTTAAAGGTTCTCTACTGAGGAACCACTTCACTTTAAAGGTTCTCTACTGAGGAACCACTTCACTTTAGAGGAACCACTTCACTTTAAAGGTTCTCTACTGAGGAACCACTTGGACAGACTGAGGTGAAACCGCGTCACTCACCGAGACCCGACGTGTTGATGGCCTTCACAGACTTCTTGATCTTGTAGAGAACGGATCGGTCCAGGTCCAGAGCCTGAAGGGGGTCAGACAGAGTCCGGATCAGAGAATCGGTGGTTTTACACAAAACATTCATCCAAACTCACTTCATGTCTTCAGTCTGCAGAAACTGAGCTCAACTTGTGTTTTAATGCATAAAAATGAGTTATGTTTTAATATATCTGTAAACACGTTTTAGGATGAAGCTGTTTGAGTGTTTGCAGGTGATTTGACTTTTTATTTTCATTTCATCTTCTCTTGTTCTCTCTGAATATCGGGCTCTTTATCACATTGCTCTTTTTTTCTGCGGTGTGAGTTTCACTTCTTAAACACTTTGTATTTTTACTCCTCTGTTAATCTTGGTACTTTCTCTATTACACTTTTTTATAAACCTTATTCTTATTACTATTCTAATCTGCAGTGGTGTCAGAATGACTTCTTTTACACGTAATAATTGTTATTCTATTGTTCATATACGTTCATATCTTTATTGTTTTGTGTTATTCTTCTGTTGTAATCTTTCCTTCTGGATTAATAAAGTTCTATCTTATCTTATGTTATCTTAAATTCACAAACTATTTCCTTCCTTGCGATGCTTTCAAGGACAATCCGAGGCTTGAAACTCGACTGCGTCATTGATGAGCCATCAGAAAATAAGACAAATCAAAAAAGTGAAACGGTTGTGAGACATTCAGAAGTCAGAGGCCTCCAGGTTCATAACATAATCAATAACATCACAAACCAGAAGATATCGGAAATGATTTTAGTTAAAAATCAGGTAAATAAATCCAGTTTAATGTTAAACAAACAACATCTAAATATTTAAAGAAAATATTTGAGCAGAAACAGTTTGTGTTTCAGACAAAACTTCATGAATATAAAATGCAAAGAATCTGTCTGACTTCTTTTTAGTGAAATTATTTTGTGTCATTGCTTTTCGTCCAATCACGTCGCTGTATGTAAATGAGTTTCCAGCAGCTTCTGTGATCAGCTGATTTCATGCAAATCAGATTGGAAACAGGAGAAAAGTTCAGAGTCCACAGAGAAAAGAGTTCCTGCTGCAGATAAAACGCTTAATCAGCTGAGCAGGAGGTCTTCTAGTCTGACTGAAACTAACACATATAAATATATATGCATGTGTATATATATATATATATATATGTATATAAGTATATATATCTCTATGTCAGTGAATGTGTGACCACGAGGGTCACATGATGCCGTCGGTGTGAAACAGGAACTCCTCTCTGCTCTGAGTCACAGCTCAGTGACTCAACACACACACACTTGAGTTAAAGAACTACAAAACGAGCAGCTCTTCATCATCTGGAACTACGTTTTATAATCTCATGAGATGCAACCAGCTGGTTACATGACCGGTTATCTGAAGGAGTCAGTGAACACATCACATTATCCCCATTAAACGTGTCTGACTGATCTCTGATCAGCTCCCGTCTGCAGTGTCCTCATGCATCAGTCTGAGGAGGAATCTCTCTACGGTCATTATTAAGTGTGTTTATGGATATTTATAGAGATATGGACACCATCTTTAAGAGGAAGTCACACCTTCATGTCTGGGTGTTCACATTACACACAGTTATGAAGAAGTACCACTGTGACACAACAGTGTGCTTTCAGGAATCTTAATATTTTATTCTGAAAAACGACAATAACCAACTTCCTGTTGTGTTTATCTGCGTCTGAGCGATACGTCTCATTTTAATAGATGTTTCTTCATTTCTGTTTTGACCTTTATGGATACAGAAGCATCGTTAAACAGAACTAAAGCGGTTTATGTCGTTTACCAAAGTAAAATAATATGTGTGTGTGTGTGTGTGTGTGTGTGTGTGTGTGTGTGTGTGTGTGTGTGTGTGTGTGTGTGTGGGTGTGTGTGTGTGTCATAATCCTTCATTTAATATACTAGTTTAATAAACTTGTTTAATATACTAGTTTAATATACTAGTTTAATAAACTAGTGCCGTAAATATCAGTAAAATCAAGTCATATTTCAGGTCACGTTTTTTATTGGCTACAGAATGTAGCTGGTGGGCAGCTAACGCTAACGGAGGTAACAGCTAGTAGTATTAGTAGTAGTAATAGTAGTAGTAAGTAGTAATAGCAGTAGTAACAGTAGTAGTAGTAGTAGTAGTAGTAGTAGTAGTAGTAACAGTAGTAGTAGTAGCAGCAGTAGTAGTAGTAGTAGCAGTAGTAGCAGTAGTAGTAGTAGTAGTAGTAGTAGTAGTAGTAGTAGTGGTAGTAGTAGTAGTAGTAGTAGTAGTAGTAACAGTAGTAGTAGTAGTAGTAGTAACAGTAGTAGTAGTAGTAGTAGTAGTAGTAGTAGTAGTAGTAGTAGTAGTAGTAACAGTAGTAGTAGTAGTAGTAGTAGTAGTAGTAGTAGTAGTAGTAGTAGTAGTAGTAGTAGTAGTAGTAGTAGTAGTAGTAGCAGTAGCAGTAGTAGTAGCAGTAGAACAGTAGTAGTAGTAGTAGTAGTAGTAGTAGTAGTAGTAGCAGCAGTAGTAGTAGTAGTAGTAGTAGTAGTAGTAGTAGTAGTAGTAGTAGTAGTAGTAGTAGCAGTAGTAGTAGTAGTAGTAGTAGTAAGTAGTAGTAGTAGTAGTAGTAGTAGTAGTAGTAGTAACAGTAGTAGTAACAGTAGTAGTAGTAGTAGTAGTAGTAGTAGTAGTAGTAGTAGTAGTAACAGTAGTAGCAGTAGTAGTAGTAGTAGTAGTAGTAGTAGTAGTAGTAGTAGTAGTAGTAGTAGTAGTAGTAGTAGTAGTAGTAGTAGTAGTAGTAGTAACAGTAGTAGTAGTAGTAGTAGTAGTAGTAGTAGTAGCAGCAGTAGTAGTAGTAGTAGTAGTAGTAGTAGTAGTAGTAGTAGTAGTAGTAGCAGTAGTAGTAGTAGTAGTAGTAGTAGTAGTAACAGTAGTAACAGTAGTAGTAGTAGTAGTAGTAGTAGTAGTAGTAGCAGTAGTAGTAGTAGTAGTAGTAGTAGTAGTAGTAGTAGTAGTAGCAGTAGTAGTAGTAGTAGTAGTAGTAGTAGCAGTAGTAACAGTAGTAGTAGTAGTAGTAGTAGTAGTAGTAGTAGTAGTAGTAGTAGTAGTAGTAGTAGTAGTAGTAGTAGTAGTAGTAGTAGTAGTAGTAGTAGTAGTAGTAGTAGTAGTAGTAGTAGTAGTAGTAGTAGTAGTAGTAGTAGTAGTAGTAGTAGTAGTAGTAGTAGTAGTAGTAGTAGTAGCAGTAGTAGTAGTAGTAGTAGTAGTAGTAGTAACAGTAGTAACTCCGGTCCCTGAACCCCCCACAGAGACTTAAGTTGAGTAAACTCATCTTTTATTGAATTCAGCTTAAAAAGTGTATTTTTTTATCTTCTGACTGAGTTTAAGTTCTTAAAAGGAACAGGATCAGAATATTGTCAAAACTTCCCAGCATGCATTGTGTGAGGGTTGAAACTCTCCAGAGGTCGGCTGTTTATGTAGTTTGATGAATCCATGATGGGAACTTCCTGTTTGATGTTAATGCGTATAAATATAAATGTTTCTGTCTTAAAGAGACTCAGAATATTTCATATCTACTTACATTATCCAAAATCTATAATCATAAAACATATAATGTGTTTTATCCTTGATCATACGCTCAGTCTTGTCTTTATCCAGAGACCTTTGACCTCTCACTAAGGTTCCGTTAACAAATGTGCACGATCATCGCTGAGTTGCAAAACAAAGAAGCAGCTCTGAACTCTTACAAAACGTTGAGCAGAAGATTCAACTGTTTCAGCCGCAGGAAGTGTTTCTCTCTGTTCCTCTTTTACTGAAAAACACACATTTATACTCACAGAAACTCACTTTCCCTTCATTAATACTCACAGAAACTCACTTTACCTTCATTAATACTCACATAAACTCACTTTACCTTCATTAATACTCACATAAACTCACTTTACCTTCATTAATACTCACATAAACTCACTTTACCTTCATTAATACTCACATAAACTCTTACCTTCATTAATACTCCTTCATTAATACTCACATAAACTCACTTTACCTTCATTAATACTCACATAAACTCACTTTACCTTCATTAATACTCATTAATACTCACATAAACACACTTTACCTTCATTAATACTCACATAAACTCACTTTACCTTCATTAATACTCACATAAACTCACTTTACCTTCATTAATACTCACATAAACTCTCTTTCCCTTCATTAATACTCACATAAACTCACTTTACCTTCATTAATACTCACATAAACTCACTTTACCTTCATTAATACTCACATAAACTCACTTTACCTTCATTAATACTCACATAAACACACTTTACCTTCATTAATACTCACATAAACTCACTTTACCTTCTTTAATACTCACATAAATCATTAATACTAACATAAACTAACTTTACCTTCATTAATACTCATAAAGTATTTTTACCTTCATTAATACTCACATAAACTATAGAAACTCACTTTATAAACTCTTTTTATTAATACCCTGACCTTCATTAATACTCACATAAACTTTATAGAAACTCACTTTATGTGTGTATTACCTTCTTCGTGGCACTTATTGCATTCGTATCAGTTTACTGCACTTATCCTATTCGTAGTAGTTTGTAGCACTTATTATATTCGTATTAGTCTGTTGCAATTATTGTTTTCGTAGTAATCTGCCTCTGCACTATACTTTTGCTCTGGTTTATGCTTTAAGATGCTTGTTTAAGAAAGGAGATGCACTGATGACTTCTGGTGACTAGTAGTTCTCTTGAATACCTATGTTGAACACACTTCCTGTAAGTCGCTTTGGATAAAAGCGTCTGCTACATGACTGTAATGTAATGTAATGTAATGTAATGTAATGTATTTCTGTGTGTGTGTATATGTGTGTGTGTGTGTGTGTGTGTGTGTGTGTATATGTGTGTGTGTGTGTGTGTGTGTGTGTGTGGTTGTGTGTGTGTTTCTGTGTGTGTGTATATGTGTGTGTCTGTGTGTGTGTGTGTGTGTGTGTGTGTGTGTGTGTGTGTGTGTGTGTGTGTGTGTGTGTGTGTGTGTGTGTGTGTGTGTGTGTGTGTGTCTCTGTGTGTCTCTGTGTGTGTGTGTGTGTGTGTGTGTGTGTGTGTGTGTGTGTGTGTCTGTGTGTGTGTGTGTGTGTGTGTGTGTGTGTGTGTCTGTGTGTGTGTGTGTGTGTGTGTGTGTGTGTGTGTGTGTGTGTGTGTGTGTGTGTGTGTGTGTGTCCTCCAGAGCGGACACTGAGTTCCTGCACTGGGACATCCGGGTACTGAAGCTGGAGGTGGTGGGAGCTTTGTAGTCCTCGTTGGTCTCCTGGATGAACTCCGTGACGCTGATGAGCTCCGGCATGGTGCTGCTGCAGGTAAACAGTCCGCAGGTGAGCTCACCTGGTGCACGGCTCACACGCAGCCCGCACAGATCCTCATGGCTCTCTGCTCCTTCAGGTGTGCTCAGGCTGCGGGAGGCTGAGCGGCTGTGATCCGCAGAGGAGAGGAGACGCCTGCAGACGGCCGTCCCGTGGCCCCGCCCCCTGCTGCAGACACCTGAGCCGGGGGCGGGGCCACGGGGGCGGGGCCACGGGGGGGGGCCACTGGGGGGGCGGGGCCACGGAGGGCTCACTCCGCTCTGTTTGCAGGAACCAAAGTCTGACCGACGTCTGCAGAGCACCAGGAAGTCCTTTCCTTCAGCTACACACCGGCTGGTTGAGCTGAACTGTCTCCAGCAGAAACATCCAAAGTATATTTCCTCAAGTACTGAGTATAAAGCTGCTTCTGCTCAGTGGTGGAGGAAGTGTTCAGGTCCTTTACCACACTAAGTAAAAACTACAATATATACTCTGAGATGTAGTACACTAAAAGTACAATATATACTCTGAGATGTAGTACACTAAAAGTACAATATATACTCTGAGATGTAGTACACTAAAAGTACAATATGTACCTCTGAGATGTAGTACAGTAAAAGTACAATATTTAGCTCTGAGTTGTAGTACAGTAAAAGTACAATATATACTCTGAAATGTAGTACACTAAAAGTACAATATATACTCTGAGATGTAGTACACTAAAAGTACAATATATACTCTGAGATGTAGTACACTAAAAGTACAATATATACTCTAATATGTAGTACACTAAAAGTACAATATATACTCTGAGATGTAGTACAGTAAAAGTACAATATATACTCTGAGATGTAGTACACTAAAAGTACAATATATACTCTGAGATGTAGTACACTAAAAGTACAATATATACTCTGAGATGTAGTACACTAAAAGTACAATATATACCTCTGAGATGTAGTACACTAAAAGTACAATATATACTCTGAGATGTAGTACACTAAAAGTACAATATATACTCTGAGATGTAGTACACTAAAAGTACAATATATACTCTGAGATGTAGTACACTAAAAGTACAATATATACTCTGAGATGTAGTACACTAAAAGTACAATATATACTCTGAGATGTAGTACACTAAAAGTACAATATATACTCTGAGATGTAGTACACTAAAAGTACAATATATACTCTGAGATGTAGTACAGTAAAAGTACAATATATACTCTGAGATGTAGTACACTAAAAGTACAATATATACAATATGTAACAAAAGTACAATATATACTCTGAGATGTAGTACACTAAAAGTACAATATATACTCTGAGATGTAGTACACTAAAAGTACAATATATACTCTGAGATGTAGTACACTAAAAGTACAATATATACAGTAAAAGTACAATATATACCTCTGAGATGTAGTACAGTAAAAGTACAATATATATACCTCTGAGATTTAGTACAGTAAAAAGTACAATATATACTCTGAGATGTAGTACAGTAAAAGTACAATATATACCTCTGAGATGTAGTACAGTAAAAGTACAATATATACCTCTGAGATGTAGTACACTAAAAGTACAATATATACTCTGAGATGTAGTACACTAAAAGTACAATATATACTCTGAGATGTAGTACATTAAAAGTACAATATATACTCTGAGATGTAGTACACTAAAAGTACAATATATACAGTAAAAGTACAATATGTACCTCTGAGATGTAGTACATTAAAAGTACAATATATACAGTAAAAGTACAATATATACCTCTGATATGTAGTACAGTAAAAAGTACAATATGCTGGTACTTCAATATTAAGTTAATAATACTTGTGTACTTTTACTGCTGATACTTTAACAAATGGATAATATCTTACACACAATTCCAAATACACACATACACATGATGAACTCCATCTAGTACACAGTACGTTTTACCTGAGTTTGCATAAAGGGGCTGCAGTGCCTCTGCAGGAAAAGAGAGAACAGAACCCTCTCTGCTATCGGCATGATACCGATAACTGATCGGTTCCACTAACTCACAAGACCTTCAATAAAATCTGTTTGGGACGTTTTACAGTTTTGTCAGTTCGATCTTTATAACAAAACATCCTAACATGAAGTATTTTCCAGAATTGCATTTGTTAAAACACGTTGAATGAAGAAGCTATATTTGTTGAAATAAGGTGAACATTGACTTTGTTTGGTTAATCTTTAAACCTTTATTGAATTAAATGAAAACCAATACAAACATGAGCAGATAGACGCTCCAAGAAGTTAAAGTGAAAACAGTTTATACACAAGTTCAGCCCTGAGGACGTCGTTCCACTATTCATAAGAAAAGAACATTTCAGGCACAATCAGTGAACCAAATGTTAACCAAAGTCAAGCTTCATCCACCACCAACGTTTAAACCACAGGACGGACATCGTCTTCCTCCTACAGAGACACAGAGGAACCATGGTACAACAACCCGAACCCAGCATAGAGAGGTTCAGTGAAGGTGGTGTTTATGGTGTAGAGGTGGATCAGTGTGTCAGAGGAGACTCTGTAGAAGGACAGAAAGCCAGCAGGATAGTCCACATACACTGCTACTCTACCAGAGGAGGAGGAGGAGGAGAAGGAGGAGAAGAAGGGTCTGCTTGTATCATTGTGCCAGACATGGTAACCACCAGTAGAGCAGTACAGACTCCAGGACTGATCATTCCATCCAAACACACATTCATCACTCTCTCCTCTCCTTCTGGTTATGGTTCCTCTGTAACTCACTGCTATATCAACTCTTCCTCTCCACTCCACCTCCCAGTAACAGCGACCAGTCAGACCATCTCTACACAGAAACTGAGGATATTGTTCAAATCTGTCTGGATGATCAGGATATGACTGCTCCTCCTCCACACGTGTCACCTTCCTGTTGTTGTCAGACAGTTTGAGGTTTCTGTTCAGTGTGTTTGTGTCCAGTGTGAGTTCACAGGAGTCTGAAGGAGATAAAAGGAAACAACACAGCAGCAGTTTATCACCAGACACATCTGAAGGATTTATTCTTCTCTTGGGTACTGACTTTCATTTCTAAGAAGTTGACACATGTTGTCAGTTATGTTTCATCAGTATTTACCCAAACTATCAAATTGAGTCCACACTTACATTTCCTCACACCAGGTTTTAACCTCTGTTCTCCCCCATGATCCACCCTGGAGGAAGAGACACAGTCACAATGATGTTTATGTGTTCCTCAGAGAAACAGTCTGAAACTCATCCGTCAGTTTATAGGAATTAGAGAAACTAGAGCGCTGCTCATACCCGAGAGTCTGCAGTCTCCAGTGTGGATCCTCCAGTCCAGCAGACAGCAGCGTCCTTCCTGAGTCCCCTGGATGATTGTAGCTCAGGTCCAGCTCTCTCAGATGGGAGGGGTTGGAGCTCAGAGCTGAAGCCAGAGAAGAACAGCCTTCATCTGTGATCAGACAGCCTGACAGCCTGGAATTACGAAAAACATCGTAAACTTGGTGTTTTAGAAAATCATGTCAACAAGGAAACTCTTCTGTTGACCCTCTTTATTAACACGAAGCAGGATTTCAAACATCAACTGTCAACCAAAAAGATGGATCCTGACCGTAGAGTTTCCAGTTTACAGTGTGGACTCTTCAGTCCAGCAGACAGCAGCTTCACTCCTGAATCCTGCAGGTTGTTGTTACTCAGGTCCAGCTCTCTCAGACTAGAGGACTGGGAGCTGAGGACTGAGGACAGAGCTTCACAGCTTCTCTCTGAGAGGTCACAGTCACTCAGCCTGAAGAAGAATTTAGTGATGAATAAAAATGTTCACCTCTCAGGAATGAAATCAAGCTTATTTGAAATTGTTCTCTTATCCACCTACAGAGCTTTGTTGGAGGCTTTGACCACTGGCAGCAGCCTCAGAAGAGCCTCCTCTGAAGCAGAGTATTTCTTCAGGTCAAACACGTCCAGATCTTTTTCTGAAGACAGTAAGATGAAGACCAGAGCTGACCACTGAGCAGGAGACAGTTTGTTTATGGAGAGACGTCCTGAACTCAGGGACTGTTGGATCTCCTCCACTAGAGAACCATCATTCAGTTCATTCAGACAGTGGAACATATTGATGCTTTTCTCTGCAGAGAGATCCTCGTCGATCTTCTTCTTGATGTACTGGACTGTTTCCTGATTGGTCTGTGAGCTACTTCCTGTTTGTGTCAGCAGACCTCGTAGGAGATTCTGATTGGTCTGCAGTGAAAGACCCAGGAGGAAGCGGAGGAACAACTCCAGGTGTCCGTTTGGACTCTGTAAGGCCTTGTCCACAGCACTCTGGTAGAGATGTGTTAGTTTAGGTTTCCATCTGAAAAAGTTAAGCAGACGGGGTCTTTGTTGTTCTTCTGACAGCAGGTTGACACCAGAGTTGATGAAGGTCAGATGGACATGAAGAGCAGCCAGAAACTCCTGAACACTCAGATGGATGAAGCAGAACACCTTGTCCTGGTACAATCCACTCTCCTCTCTAAAGATCTGTGTGAACACTCCTGAGTACACTGAGGTTGCTCTGATATCGATGTCACACTCTGTCAGGTCGGATTCATAGAAGATCAGGTTTCCTTTCTGCAGCTGATCAAAAGCCAGTTTTCCCAGAGACTCAGTCATCTTCCTGCTCTCTGGACTCCAGTGTGGATCCGTCTCAGCTCCTCCATCATACTTGACCTTCTTCAGTTTGGACTGAACCACCAGGAAGTGGATGTACATGTCAGTCATGTTCTTGGGCAGCTCTCCTCCCTCTCTGGTCTTCAACACCTCCTCCAGAACTGTAGCAGTGATCCAGCAGAAGACTGGGATGTGACACATGATGTGGAGGCTTCGTGAGGTCTTGATGTGGGAGATGATCCTGCTGGCCTGCTCCTCGTCACTGAATCTCTTCCTGAAGTACTCCTCCTTCTGGGGGTCAGTGAACCCTCTGACCTCTGTCACCATGCAAACACACTCAGGAGGGATCTGATTGGCTGCTGCAGGTCGTGTGGTTATCCAGAGGCGAGCAGAGGGAAGCAGTTTCCTCCTGATGAGGTTTGTCAGCAGCACATCCACTGAGGTGGACTCTGTCACATCAGTCAGGATCTCATTGTTGTGGAAGTCCAGAGGAAGTCGACACTCATCCAGACCGTCAAAGATGAACACAACCGGGAACTCTTCAAACCTGCAGATTCCTGCTTCTTTGGTTTCAGAGAAGAAGTGATGAACAAGTTCCACTAAGCTGAACTTTTTCTCTTTCAGCACATTCAGCTCTCTGAAGGTGAATGGAAATGTGAACTCTATGTCCTGGTTGGCTTTGTCTTCAGCCCAGTCCAGAGTGAACTTCTGTGTTAAGACTGTTTTCCCAATGCCAGCCACTCCCTTTGTCATCACTGTTCTGATTGGTTCCTCTCTTCCAGGTGAGGCTTTAAAGATGTCTTCTTGTCTGATGGTTGTTTCTGGTCTGTCTGCTTTCCTGGATGCTCTTTCAATCTGTCTGACCTCATGTTCATCATTGACCTCTGCAGTCCCTCCCTCTGTGATGTAGAGCTCTGTGTAGATCTGGTTCAGAAGGGTTGGGTTTCCTGCTTTAGCGATCCCCTCAAACACACACTGGAACTTCTTCTTCAAGTTAGATTTGAGTTCACGTTGACAAACTGCAGTAGTAGTTGCTGTAATGAATAAATCAGATTAAATTAGTTATGTTGTCTTGTCCCATGAAATCTAAAAAACTTCTCAGTGTCTGCATCCAAGAGGAATTTGTAGATATGATGCAGATATGCGCAGCATATTTTTTATCTCACAGTTCATTTGACAGAAATTCTGTCCAAAGAGAAAACATTTTGTTCCATACACAAACATGGAGAGCAATTTGTGGTTCAGTATCCTACTGTTGACTTGTGAAACTAGGTAGGATGGGATCGGACAACCAACCCTACATCGAACTCTTAACTCATTAGTAATGGAGGCAGAAGTCATTGTGAAATGAACCTCAAAACACCATGTTGGTATTGCCGCTCTGAGTCAAAAGAGTAAAAGTTGCACAGTAGCGCATCATGGTGAAGTTGAGTTGTAACTTCATGCTCATGTCAACTTGCATCATATTTAAATTTCCTGCAAATGCTTCACAATCTTTTTAGAATAAACTTCCACCCACCTTTCCCCCTACCCCTTCAGTTCCATTTCCTTCAATTCCCACCGTATCCTGTTTATCTTTCCTTTTTTAGACGTTGTTCCTTTAGTCATTAGTCACATTACTATTACTATTACCTGTACCATTACGCATATTAGCTTTGCTTCCACCCTGAAGCCCTTTTTGCTTTCTTGCCTCGCAGGTTTCCATAAATCGTTGTAGTACCTGGACCGTGGTCGAGCCTCCTGCTGTGACCCGACTGACACCCACTGCTACTTCCATTATTATTATTAGTCACGTTACTAATACTATTCCCTATATCATTACTTAACTTCTACTATAATTATTGCTGCTTTTATAAGTATTCTTATTTTTTCCTTGGTTACTCTGCTTACTACTCTTATTATATGAATCATTTATGTCATAAACATTGAATGTGTTGTATCTCTGTTATGCTGTTCATTCTGTACACATGACATCTATTGACTTCTGTCCATCCTGGAGAAGGATCTAAGGACAGAGGATGTGAGGGTGTAAGGAGGATGTGAGGGTGTAAGGACAGAGGATGTGAGGGTGAGGACAGAGGATGTAAGGACAGAGGATGTGAGGGTGTAAGGACAGAGGATGTGAGGGTGTAAGGACAGAGGATGTGAGGGTCTAAGGACAGAGGATGTGAGGGTGTAAGGACAGAGGATGTGAGGGTGTAAGGACAGAGGATGTGAGGGTGTAAGGACAGAGGATGTGAGGGTGTAAGGACAGAGGATGTCTCATGTGTACAGATTGTAAAGCCCTCTGAGGCAAATTTGTAATTTGTGATTTTGGGCTCTACAGAATAAACTGAATTGAATTACTTCCAGCAGTACCTCGACCCCCATCCTCCCCTCCCTAACAGTCCTCATCAACACATCCAAGGACACTTTACCACTGCTTTCAAATCTGCTACTGTCACCCTTCTTTGTTTCTGCAGTCCCTCTCTCTGTGGGGTGGAGCTCTGTGTCGTTCTGGTTCAGGAGGGTTGGGTTTCCGGCTTCATAATTCTTGGATTTGAGTTTTCGCTGGAGCCCAGTAAGAATCTCTGAATGAATAAAACAAAGATAAAAATCAATGAAGGGTTGTTATAATGAATGTGAGTCATTTCTAACAAGTGTACACATTTCTGTATTAATGAAACATATTCAGCTCATTTGATAACTATCGGCTCTGAATAGGTGAACTACTGTAAAATGACTTAGTGTCTCTCAACAACAACTGATATGTTGAGCTTCATGTATCCATGAACAGAGGTGATTAATGACGTCCAAGCATTATCTTAGAGTCACATCAGTGTGTGATCATCTGAACAACTAGAGGCAACAAAAAAGGTTTGTCTGCTTTTGTTTCGTTGCTTTTTGTTCTCTGAGACATTTTATTTTCTTGTTTGGTAAGTTGGTCTATAAGCCAAGGTGCAGCACAAGACATGAAACTATCTTTGTTGATTAAATTGAGAGATTGCTTCTTTGCTAATGTTTGTTGAAGCCTTTTTAAAATACCACTTTGATCTTCAAACCATGACTTACCTTCAGCTTCTGAGATGGTTTTTGATAAATTCTCCACTAGATCATTCCTCTTTATCTCCTTTAAAACTATCAGGGTCACTTCAACAGTGTTTATGCTGTAGGTCCTGACCATCTCATCCACTGTGTCCACCTGGTCTACACCCTCCAGTCGACTCTTTGGGATTGTTTGGAAGCCTTTTAGGACCTCCCGCTGCTGCAAAGACCACTTGAATCTTTTAAACTCCTTCTTTCCTAAATCGTCCAAAATGTCCAAGAAGACCTTTTTAGGTATCTCCATAGTCTGCCTCTGTCAAGATACGAAACACATAGTTTATGATACTATAATTCTTACATTTTTTAAATCATGTAGAGAAATAATAATAATAATAATAATAATAATAATAATAATAATAATAATAATAATAATAATAATAATCATGCTGTACATGTTTACTGGAAATCAGCCACCTGAAGGAGAGTATAAATGAGATTGCTTGATAACGTGATACACGTGAGGATTAATTACAGGCCTGTGGATGTTTTCTGAAGTATAACAGGAGAATCATACGATGGCTAACATGGTGTGACTCACTTATTTACATTCTATTACACACATTTTACAGGAAATTAAAGCATTTTCACTGTTACTATCAGAAACACAGGCCAGATTCATCTAGGACGGGTTTTGTCCTCTGGGACAGTTGAGGCATGAATTGAGCAAACAGGACTCCACTGGTGAACCAAGTGTGTGTCGGGGTGGTAAAGATGGTTGAGTGGAGAACATTCAGAGTGTCAACAGTTAAAAGAAACCTCAGTAAAGTTGATGCACTCAGACCAGTTCAGACACTGATGTGGTTCTGCAGGTCCGTTACCGTGACTCACCTTCCCCCCGACCGCCTCACAGGCCAAGTCCGGTGCTGCTGCTGCCTCCACTGCTGCTCTCCTCTCCGCCATGGTCGGGTTCTACTGGAGCCTCCACTGATGACGAGAACTCAGATAACAAACTTCTGTTGATTCTATTTGAGAAACATTAACATTATATTTCTAAAATCATTGTTCTTTATCTCAGAGAGGAATTCTACAGCATTTAACAGATCTTTGAAACATGATTCTATCCTCCAGTTAGAGAGAGAAACAACACCATGAGATCAAAGTGATCCTGATGATCAAACATGAACAGGTTCCTCTGGTGGGATTCTCACCTGCTGAACTCACTTCAGGTCCATTTACAGACACGTTCCTCCTTCATGTGTGGAGGAAACTCTGGGAGAGAAGAAGCTGCTGGTGTCCTCCTGTCAGTCCTGGTGTCTGTGTGCAGTTGATCTGAGGACGCCGTCACTCCCTCATCACTTCAGAGTCCAAGTCTAAGATAGAACCAGTGTGACGTCAAAACCAGTCCAAAGGTGCTAGACGTCAGCCTATCAGAGGAGCTTTTATTCCCTCGTTCCTCTCCCTTAGATGTAACTGGTTCATGTTGTTATGTCTCACCTGTACTTCACTGCGTTGTACTTTTCCTCTATAACACTGAATCATAGACGCCTTGTAAAGTCACTGATCAGATGGTGTGTTTGTCACTAACTATCCACTAAATGCTGCTAACTAACCATGTAATGGATGGTCTTCCAGAGTCTTCAAACTCTGCCTCCTTCACAGACGACTTGTGGGTCAAACGCTGGACAACATCTCCACTCCGTCATCGGTTTGACTTCATTAAGTCCGACCCAAAGTCCTTTAAGATAAGATAATCTTTTATTAGTCCCGCAGCGGGGGAATTTACAGGATTTTACAGCAGCAAAGAGTAAAGTGCAAACAAGAGACATAGTAAACAAATCTAAACAAGGATTATAAATAAGCAAATAAGCAGTAAAAACAGTAAAGAATCCACAATAACTAAAACATTATATATACAGACAGAATAAATGAAGCTTAGCGTTAGTTCATACAGGACACGGAAGTCATACGCTCCCAGCTGTAACCAGCTGACAGCCAGCCAATCGAATCACTGGGTTCATCCCAAGTCTCTTACATTGTATCCTCGTTTTCCTCACTTGCATCGTTTCCATGCGTCTTAGTCCCACCCACCAGGGATGCATGGAGAGACGCAAGGAAACCAGCCGAGGAGACGAGGAAACAAGGAAACGAAACCATGCGAGGAGAGAGGAAACAAGAAACCATGCGAGGAGAGAGGAAACCATGCGAAACAAGGAAACCATGCGAGGAGAGAGGAAACCATGCGAGGAAACCATGCGAGGAGAGAAACGGGAAACCAGAGGAAACCATGCGAGGAGATAATATTAATAATGACACACAGT
This sequence comes from Anoplopoma fimbria, assembly GCF_027596085.1. Lineage (NCBI taxonomy): Eukaryota > Metazoa > Chordata > Actinopteri > Perciformes > Anoplopomatidae > Anoplopoma > Anoplopoma fimbria. The sequence goes on along the minus strand of NC_072466.1, from coordinate 536,723 downwards.
AATCATCACTGTAGTAATATTAATAATGACACAGTAATCATCACTGAGTAGAAATGTATTTCTCTCTGCAGCCTGTTACCTGTTTAACGAACTGCACTGTGTATTTGTACTGTGTTCTGTGTATTTATACTGTGTTCTGTGTATTTATACTGTGTTCTGTGTATTTATACTGTGTTCTGTGTATTTATACTTTGTTCTGTGTATTTATACTGTGTTCTGTGTATTTATACTGTGTTCTGTGTATTTATACTGTGTTCTGCTCATAAGGACTGAGTTCTACCGGCGGAATGCGTTTGTCTTATTTATTAAATATTAACGTCTGTATGTTTTGAAATTGGGATTGTGATGTCATTATTAAATAATCCAGAATATGATTATGTTAACACTTGAATTAATTTATTAGGCTCAATGTTTCGGGGTAAATTGGAATTACATAACTCATCAACCAACACTCAGGAATTACCAACCTCATATGAATGAATGGAAATGAAGATAAATGATGTAAAAAGTGTTTCTACTGACAAACAGACTCTCTAACTCTTTAACTCTCTTTAACTTTAATGCATTCAGTGTGTGATCTGTCATCACTCTGGTATTAAACTCCAGTGATGATGAGTTATATCAGATCAGAACGATCGGCTGCAGCGTCCAATCAGATCCATTCTAGATTTCTGTTTCTGTACAGCATATTATTTCGTTTCCACATAATGTCAAATATAAAGTGACAGTGTAAACCGATGGAGACATCCTGTGTTGGACAGTATGCGATGGTAACATCAGTGGAATGAGGTATGCAGAAGTGAAAAGGGATACAGCTGTCCATACTTACACTTGTCCATGCAATGAAAACACAACACGATTCTCACAATTCTGCCTTTGCATGTCTATCTGATTGTGTATGTATGTACTGTATGTATTAAGCGATATGATATGTCTGGAGGCTCATATTGAGAGAAAGTGTATAAAACGGTCACACATTCTGATCTTCCTGTGGTTCTAAACGACGGCTGAAAACCTTCAAAAGACAATAAATCAACATGACAACAGCATCACAAAACTAAACCGTAATCTTTGGCCTGAGCGTACGCAAGGCAATGTACTTTATGTGTTGAGGTTGTTGAGGTGATGTGTTCTGAATTTTAAGGAGTGATATCTGAGGTACAGTCTGGGAGGTGGAAACGCAGAGAAAGAAATAAGTTAGAGAAAGAGTTGTCTAGACGTGAAGCTCGGAGGGGTGTGGATAGATCCAGAGATACAAGATACAGACTGGAAATGAGTGAAAAAGAAATTCCTTTTCCTGGAAAAACAAAAAATTCACCAAGACCCCATCTTCTATTCCCTGTGGTGGTCTTTATTATACAGTGGATCCCCTGAATCCTCCCTCCTCGCTATTTTTAGACAACAAACACCACGTTTTGTAGAAAATTCTTATTATCTGTGTAAATGTAAGATTTGACGCTAGATTGTTGGCTAGTGGACTCACGTTGTGCAATGATGTGGCTGATAATAATTATTATTAATAATAATAATAATAATAAATTATTATTATGATTAATAATAATAATTATTATTATTATCATAATAATGACAATAATTATTATAATAATAATAATAATAATAATTATTATTATTATTATTATCATAATAAATAAGGTTATTTATTTAGTATCTGTAAATAAAGATATTTATTGAGAAAGCCTAATTCCAACTTGATGTCAACATGTTTTCAGTCCACAGATTAACGATGTGAAGCATCAGAAACCTTTAAAGGAGAGAACCATGTCACTGATGGACATCATAGAACCCAAACGTAGTCTATAAACTACAGATAGCCTACAAACGTAGTCTATAAACTACAGGTAGTCTACAAACGTAGTCTATAAACTACAGGTGGCCTACAAACGCAGTCTATAAACTACAGGTAGCCTACAACAGGATGTAAACATTTCAGTGACTTCCTGTGTTTTCATTGAAGGCTGAACACTGATCCTCTTCATCACAGTTTCTTTTTAACGCCCTGCTGATGACGCTGCTCTCGTCCTCTTTAGAGGTGGAGTCAACTCTAACGATCCTTATATGGAGGTGCAGAACGACTTTCGGTTCAAGCGAGGATCGAGGAGTCGAGGAGACGAGGAGTCAAGGATCGAGGAGACGGCAGATAAGAGAGTTGGGAGGAGAGAGATAAGACTCCTTCTCTCTCTCCTTGTTACAGCAACGCGTTACGCCTCACTGCTGGAAAGACTCATGTAGTGAAAGCTTTAATCACACTACTTACATATCCGTGCTGTGTCTCCTCTCTCCTCTCTCCTCTCACTACTTACATATCCGTGCTGTGTCTCCTCTCTCCTCACACTACTTACATATCCGTGCTGTGTCTCCTCTCCCCTCTCTCCTCTCTCCTCTCTCCTCACACTACTTACATATCCGTGCTGTGTCTCCTCTCTCCTCTCTCCTCTCTCCTCTCTCCTGTCTCCTCTCTCCTCACACTACTTACATATCCGTGCTGTGTCTCCTCTCTCCTCGCTCCTCTCTCCTCTCTCCTCTCTCCTCACACTACTTACATATCCGTGCTGTGTCTCCTCTCCCCTCTCTCCTCTCTCCTCTCTCCTCACACTACTTACATATCCGTGCTGTGTCTCCTCTCTCCTCTCTCCTCTCTCCTCTCTCCTCTCACTACTTACATATCCGTGCTGTGTCTCCTCTCTCCTCTCTCCTCTCTCCTCTCTCCTCTCTCCTCACACTACTTACATATCCGTGCTGTGTCTCCTCTCTCCCTCTCTCCCTCTCACTACTTACATATCCGTGCTGTGTCTCCTCTCTCCTCTCTCCTCTCTCCTCTCTCCTCTCTCCTCTCACTACTTACATATCCGTGCTGTGTCTCCTCTCTCCTCTCTCCTCTCTCCTCTCACTACTTACATATCCGTGCTGTGTCTCCTCTCTCCTCTCTCCTCTCTCCTCACACTACTTACATATCCGTGCTGTGTCTCCTCTCTCCTCTCTCCTCTCACTACTTACATATCCGTGCTGTCTCTCCTCTCTCCTCTCTCCTCTCTCCTGTCTCCTCTCTCCTCTCTCCTCACACTACTTACATATCCGTGCTGTGTCTCCTCTCTCCTCGCTCCTCTCTCCTCTCTCCTCTCTCCTCACACTACTTACATATCCGTGCTGTGTCTCCTCTCTCCTCTCTCCTCTCTCCTCTCTCCTGTCTCCTGTCTCCTCTCTCCTCTCTCCTCACACTACTTACATATCCGTGCTGTGTCTCCTCTCTCCTCGCTCCTCTCTCCTCACACTACTTACATATCCGTGCTGTGTCTCCTCTCTCTCCTCTCTCCTCTCTCCTCACACTACTTACATATCCGTGCTGTGTCTCCTCTCTCCTCTCTCCTCTCTCCTCACACTACTTACATATCCGTGCTGTGTCTCCTCTCTCCTCTCTCCTCTCTCCTCTCTCCTCACACTACTTACATATCCGTGCTGTGTCTCCTCTCTCCTCGCTCCTCTCTCCTCTCTCCTCTCTCCTCACACTACTTACATATCCGTGCTGTGTCTCCTCTCTCCTCTCTCCTCTCTCCTCTCTCCTCACACTACTTACATATCCGTGCTGTGTCTCCTCTCTCCTCGCTCCTCTCTCCTCTCTCCTCTCTCCTCACACTACTTACATATCCGTGCTGTGTCTCCTCTCTCCTCTCTCCTCTCTCCTCTCTCCTCACACTACTTACATATCCGTGCTGTGTCTCCTCTCTCCTCTCTCCTCTCTCCTCACACTACTTACATATCCGTGCTGTGTCTCCTCTCCCTGCGTCTCTCCACAGCTGTTTCACTTCTCTCAACTTGTGAAACGTCATCAAGTCCAGCCCTAAAGCCCGGAGGCATCGGAGGAGACTACGTATCCCAGAATGCATTTCGCACCAGCAAAAAAAAAAAAAGACACAACTGTAAGTTATCATTGTCTAAATACTGCTGTTGTTGTGTAACGGAATATGCGGTCGAGTTATCCAGATAGAGGCTAATGGAAAACATATATATATATATATATATATATATATATATATATATATATATATATATATATATATATGAGAGGACCAGAGAGGAGACCGGGCGGTGATGCTCATGCATCCCGCTGACAGCAGCCTGATCTCGGCTAGGCCTCTCCAGATGTGCCGCTCTGGTGTCTCTGTAGTTAAACATGAGATATAACTCGTTTGGGGGATTTCTAGTTTACATATATTATTAGTTCCTGTGCAAACTGGTTTGGCAGAGTTAAGTTTTCATAACTTTACATTTATATTGTTCAACTTTAACTTTGCACCAAGTTAGAGCCCTGCCTTTGTGCTTTAGACCGATTTGTTTTGCTTGTCTTTATTCCCTGTTATACACACTTGTTATAATTGCTATTATTGTGCAATCAAACTAACATTAAAGCAATATTTAATTCAAGGGACAACTGAGGAAACCCAGGCCCTCATTGCCTGGCGGGCAGCCAACGAGCCTCTTCACTGGCAGGAGGAATTCCTCCAAAAATGGATGAGTGAGTATTTATTTGAGTGCTTGTATCATTGCCTGTGTGACTGGGTCAGGGATGGAGACAGGTTTGTGCTGTCTCCATCCATCATGATTCATATCTTATTGAAGAGGCAGTGTGTCACTCTGTGTCACTCTGTGTCACTCTTTGTTTATGTTTTTTCCAGGGACTTTGTAACCTCTTCTGACCTGGAAATAACTGCCAAACAGGCCAACAAGAAGCAGAACAACAACAAGTTTGCTGCAACAACCAGGGGCGGAGTAATGGAGCAGCATCCGTCTGACTGAACCACTGCCAGCTGGTACAGTCACACCACCGGCCTCTACCCCTCTGCCTGTGGGGGTCCCTAAGCTCCTGAAAAGAGGGTATTAATCACTACACTGTGAAACTGATAGTTTGAATGTATTATAATCCTTTTCAACAAGTTAATATAGGTCTCTGAGGTCCCCAAAACATCCAAGTTGTTTTCTGAAAATAACACTAGCATGGCTATACTCAGTGCACCGCTCTGTTTTCACTCCAGTTACGGCTGTTTTTAGCCACAAGGAATTTAAGGAAGGCTCTCTCAGTAATACAAAACAGGGCAACATGGCGAGGAGAGGCACATGGTCATGCACTTGTGCGTACCTTTGTGAGGGACTTTGGTCCTGTAAAGATTTTTTTATATATATTTTTGAATTTCTTTACATTGTTTATTAATTGTTATTTTTATTATATTTATTGCTTATTTATGTTTTTACTATTTGATATTTATTAAACTGATAGCACAGGTAGGCTACTTCTGCACTGATGTATTGTGGTGTTTGTGCTAACTGTACAAGGCCTGTCAGACTGAGTATCAGCCTCTTTATGTTGAGTACCAAGAAGACAAATGGCAGGTCTGTATGTGGAATGATGCTAATCCATCCAATATTAAACTAAAGTATCAAACCTCCCCTGTACTGGCCAGTTTATCAGGTCGGCCTAGATAAAGCTAATGTAGTCTAATATAACAGTCCTGTGTATACATGTTAACTTCAGCAAGGTTAAAACATTAAATAAAGACGTTATACAATATTAAACTGCATTAGTTTTTAACCTAGGGGTGCCAAGTAAACTGTCAAGTCTCCATATAGATGATAGCAGACAGGTTAAACAGCATAGGATGATTAGACAAACGTACAAAGCTAGAGAGACAGGCTAACATGGCCCGTCCTCTTCAGCTGCTCTATAAAGCACACCGACAGCAACCAGCCTCTGATCCATTGTGATGTCCTTATCATTTTATATATTATTATATTATATCATTATATATTATATTATTATATTATATCATTATATATTATATTATATCATTTTCGTTTCATTATATTATATATTATAATATTAAATAAATATAATATTATATTTTATATATTATATCATTATATATCATATATATATATATATATATATTATATCATTTTCATTTTATTGTCAATATATATATACCTTAGATAAGATATAGACAGGAGCCATGGCTCTGGTCAGGACGAGCTGAGTTGGTGACGTCATCACGTTCGCTGCTGTTCCGATTGCGTAATGACGTAATGACGTACTGACGTAATGACGTACTGCGTCCTCGCATCCTCGGGAGTACTATCCAAGTCTGAACTAGCAAGTTTGCAAGTCCATACTTGACATTACTTGGTAATGACTTTCTCATTACCACGTTTCTACCTGGGCTACCTGGTCGCATCCAATAGACGTCACGCCGCATAGGACGCTGGGAACTGCAGTCCCTGCCGCTCCAACCAGAGTTGACTCCGCCTCTAAAGAGGACGAGAGCAGCGTCATCAGCAGGGCGTTAAAAGAAACTGATGAAGAGGAAGCTAGCTGTGTCACCAACACTGAGATGGTCTTTACAGATAAATCATAATTCACATTAGGGTCATAAATGGACCAACGTGAGCACAAGACCACAGGTTGTGGACCTGAAATTCACTTTCAAAGTCCAGAAACCTTACAAACATCGGGATTAACTACACAGCTCAACTGAACTTGGTTATTTTGCTACTTTAGTTTTGTGGTGTGAAGACATTTAGTTTAGTTTTAGGGAGCAAGCAGCAAACTGCTCAGTTCATAAAGCTGAGGGGAGAACATTCTGCCAGCGTAGGTTTGAAGTAAGTCATTAGCACATTAGTAATGTTTCCATTTGACCGTCTTGTACTTAAGGTTACAGTAAAATCAGCTCTCATCCTATATAAAGCCTTTACTGATTACACAACAATACCCTTTTCATTTATTTATTGTGTTGCTGTCACAGAATGCATGTTGTGACTGTCACCTTTTTATCTTATTTCTTTAAACCAAAAGTAAGGCATCAAAGTAAATGACTTCTATGTGAATGTGTGTATATCCTGCTGCGTCAAATGTGTCTTCTAAGGTAGCATCCTCATGTTAACATGTTGATAACTGTTTCTCTTTTCATCAATTTCTCAATGTGATTGGGAAAATTCTTGAGAAAATGGGCCTGCAGGGGAGTGTGACTCCCTTGTCTGTGCTGGTTTTGGGAAAAGAAGAGAAGAAAAACTGTTAAATAAAGAACAATATTAAGTGCGTGTAACTTCAATAGAAGCTTATATCTATCTATTCTATATCTATTTATCTAAGTGTATATATGTACATATATATATGTATGAATATACTTAGATAAATATATGTCTATATGTTTATATATGTATTAATTGTTATCCATCTATCTATCTATCGATCGATCTATCTATCCTGTATAAACTGAATAATAACAGTATGATTAACATTTAGATTAAAGTTGGAAACATTATAAATATGAAATGATATAAGTTGTAATGACATCTTATCTAATAATCGATTATTATATTCTAACTTCTGCTTTGACAAGCAAATTGCTGCTGTGGTCAAGAGCAGTTTTTACCAGCTCAGAGTCATTGCCAAGATGAAACCCCATTTATCATTTCACAATCTGGAAATAGTAATACACGCCTTCATCACATCACGGCTGGATTACTGCAACTCCCTTTACCTAGGACTCCCTCAATCACTCCTCTCTCGCCTTCAGTTGGTCCAGAGCTCCGCAGCAAGGCTGCTGACTGGATCCAGAAAGCGGGATCATATAACCCCCATCCTAGCATCCCTCCACTGGTTGCCCATCCAGCACAGAATTCATTTTAAAACCGTACTTATGGTTTTTAAAGCCCTAAATGGCCTGGCTCCGCCCTACATCACAGAGCTCATCCACCACCACTCAGCACCCAGGTCCCTTAGATCAGGTAGCTTGGGTCTCTTACACGTTCCACGCACTAGGCTAAAACAGAGGGGTGACAGGGCTTTTGCTGTGGCTGCCCCCGCCTTTGGAACGAGCTGCCGCCTGCAGTCAGAAACGCTCCTTCCATCACCATTTTTAAATCTAGGCTTAAAACACACCTTTTTTCCCTGGCCTTTCCTCCCCTTTTGTGATATCTCGTTTATTTTATATGTTTTATCTATGTCTATGTATGTGGTATGTGTTCCTTTATATGCCTCTTTGCACCATGTACGGCACTTTGGCCAGTGAAAACTGTTTTTAAATGTGCCTTATAAATAAATTTTACTTACTTTACTTACTTTATATTAGCCATATAAATACACGGCTTAACCAATTTTAATTTCATTTTAATTTTTCCTGGAAATGGTCCTCTCTCAGCCTAATGAATATCAGGCGCCTGTGTCGCCGGCGGTGAAGCATTTCTTCAAATACAAAGTTTAGCAAAAAAAGAAAATGACCATGTCTGGCTCCATTTTCACTTTTTGTGTCTTACAATTCTTTACACTGCTGCTGGTTGCTAGGAGACGGGAGCGGCAAAAGGGTGGGGGCGGGAAAAGCTGGTGACGTATACAGGAAATAATTTGTGGACCAGACCGTCTCATTTCAGAGACCGCTCGGTCCAGCCTGCAGCCGCTGGCAGCCGCTGGATTGGGACACAGCCAGTATTACTCATGGCACCTGTCTGCCACACCCACCTCATCAGCACCATCCCCCTCACCTGCTCACTCTGCTGCACTACTCACCTCAGTATAAATACCCCAGTCTCACACACACTCGCTGCCAGATCGTTCGCCGCATTCATGCCAGACCTTCCAGCAATTTCCTTTGGACTGACTTCCCGTTGCCGACTCTGCCTGTTTGGACTTCCCTGCTTTGCCTGTGACCCGGTCAATGACTCAGCCTTCTGTCCCCGACCACGAGTTTAGCCTCCGCTTCCTCTGCTTTCCGTCTGCCTGATCCCCTGCCTGTTTCCCTGACGGCTTGGCGTTTCCTTATAGGAATTCACGACCTTCTGCATTCAACTCCGTGTCCTGCCACACTGCTTCTGGGTCCACACCACACCCGTGACAACAGGACCCTCTCTGGAGCCGGACCTGGAGGAGGAGCTCGCTGGGTATCACCTGGTGGTCAGGTAGCTGGACACGACCCTACAGAACTACAGGGATACCACTCACAAGGAGAGGCACTGGGGTCAGCTGCTTTTGAGCCAGGCAGCAGGTAAAGGTTGGGGAACAAAGTGTGCCGACCCCCGGCAATATGTAGAGAAAGTAAGTACGTAAAAAGTACAATATGTACCTCTGATATGCAGTGAAGTTAAAGTACAATATGTACCTCTGATATTACATTACATTACAGTCATTTAGCAGACGCTTTTATCCAAAGCGACTTACAGGAAGTGTATTCAACATAGGTATTCAAGAGAATTACTAGTCACCAGAAGTCATAAGTGCATCTCCTTTCTTAAACAAGCATCTTAAAAGGAACAGCTCCTTCCTATCTCCAGGCCTTGGTCAAGCCCTACACCCCCGCCCGACCACTCCTCTCTGCTGCCTCGGGGATTGGTTGTCCCGTCGCTCAGAGGTCCCTGCGGCCGATCCACCCGGTCACAGCTTTTTCCTGTCCTGGCCCCTCAGTGGTGGAATGAACTCCCCACTGACCTCAGGACAGCAGAGTCACTGCCCATCTTTAGGCGCAGGCTGAAAACTCACCTCTTCAAGAAGTACTACCCTGAGCCTTCCTCGTAGCACTTATTGCATTCGTATTAGTTGTTTCACTTATTGTATTCGTATTCGTTTACTGCACTTATCCTATTCGTATTAGTTTGTAGCACCTATTGTATTCGTATTAGTTTGTTGCAATTATTGTTTTCGTAGTAATCTGCCTCTGCACTATACTTTTGCTCTGGTTTATGCTTTAAGATGCTTGTTTAAGAAAGGAGATGCACTTATGACTTCTGGTGACTAGTAGTTCTCTTGAATACCTATGTTGAATACACTTCCTGTAAGTCGCTTTGGATAAAAGCGTCTGCTAAATGACTGTAATGTAATGTAATGTAATGTAATGTTCACTCAGAGTTCAGCTCGTAGGTAACAACGTTAAGTTAGTGACAACCAACAGTCTCCCTCATCTCAGGCTTCACTAACTCTGACACAGAACCAGATGGTCTTATCGTTCTCCACATGTTCTACCGGCTCATCAAGGATCAATGCAAACAATCAGCCAGACACTCTGTGAGTTCTCCACCCAGAACCAAATAAAACCTGAAACAGAGGAGGCTGCTGTGCATGAGGTCAGTGACCCCTCACTCTGTCTAAATAAACAGGCGGTGAACTTTGTCCTCCAGGACAGAAGTCGACTATGAGCTCGTTTCAGTGGAGGCTCCAGTAGAACCCGACCATGGCGGAGAGGAGAGCAGCAGTGGAGGCAGCAGCAGAACCGGACTTCCTGCAGTCCAACGATCTGGCCTGTGAGGCGGTCGGGGGGAAGGTGAGATTTTTATCTTCATATTTTTATGATATTCTGGTTATTGTTTGGAGCCAGTGATGCAAAACAATAAAGTTTTATCTTATACTAATAATGTCAGGAACCACCGGTACCTAGAGACAATGAATCCAGATGTGTGCACATGCTAATCACACACATATGAATATACTTTTATCTAAAGGACACTAACAGTGCATGCAGCTGTTTATGTCTATGATCCATGTCAGAGCAGCAAGTTCATGTGAAGCTGGTGTGAAGTTCTTCACATCCACTTCAGACCAGTGGGTCCAGACACAGGGGACGGGCCACATGTGGCTAGTCTTTGTGCTAAGCTAAGCTAACTGGCTGTAGCTCATTCTTACTGTACAGACATGAGAGTGTTATCAATCTGCGCTAGTCTGAATCCAACATGAGGGTGATGAGCCTTAAGTGGTGAACTATTCCTTTAATATATCGATCAGATCATCTTTTGGTTGTTATTGAAATAAAGACACAGCGTGTTTTCTTCTTCTTCTTCTTCTTCTTCTTCTTCTTCTTCTTCTTCCAGGTGATTTTTGCCACAGACGAATGGTTCGCTCCTGCTGCCAACCTGCTGAAGGTACGACTCTGATACGTTCATATTTATGCTTACGTTTATATTTAGGTAATCTACAGTCAGATGACACACACAGTTAAACCTGTGGAGATAATAATAATAATTAAGCCTGTATTAGTCCCACAATGGGGAAATTACAATTCTCTGCATTTGACCATCCCGGAGGAGCAGTGGGCTGCTATGAAGCGCCCGGGGAGCAACTTGGGGTTAGGTGTCTCGCTCAAGGACACCTCGACATGTTGGCTGAAGAGAGGTTCAAACCACCGACCTTGTGGTTGCGGGACGAGCGCTCTACCTCGTGTGCCACAGCCGCCCCAAAAACAACAACATGTTAAACAAGATAAATCAGAACTCAGATCAGCTTCACCTTAAACCCTGTCAGCTTCGTCTCAGG
>NC_072466.1:500421-520421 GCF_027596085.1 Anoplopoma fimbria | reverse complement strand
TATTTTACTAAAATGAATACAATAATTGATGTATTTTAAGACACTTACATACACTACTTAAAGTAATACTTAATGTGTTTTAATCATTTTGAGTCATATTAATTCTGTTAATAATAAATATACTATATGGGATTCTATTGACTAACGTCACCTGCTGTTATAAATATTGTAAATATATTTGATTTGTGTGGATAAACTTCTGCTTCTTCATATTTACATTAATTTAAGGAGGTAATTACCTCTTAGCTTTGAGCTAACAGTTAGCTAAAAGTTGTTTATTGTTTAGTTGATCATCTTTTATAAAAGAACGAAAAAGAATGATTAATCTGGAATATTAATACTTTTTAAATGATTAATGTTTGTTTATGAATCTACTTCCTGTCTGTATTAATCTACTTCCTGTCTGTATTAATCTACTTCCTGTCTGTATTAATCTACTTCCTGTCTGTATTGATCAACTTCCTGTCTGTATTGATCTACTTCCTGTCTGTATTAATCTACTTCCTGTATTGATCTACTTCCCGTCTGTAGTAATCAACTTCCGGTCTGCATTGATCTACTTCCTGTCTGTATTAATCTACTTCCTGTCTGTATTAATCTACTTCCTGTCTGTATTGATCTACTTCCTGTCTGTATTGTTCTATTTCCTGTCTGTATTAATCTACTTCCTGTATTGATCTACTTCCCGTCTTGATCTACTTCCCGTCTGTATTAATCTACTTCCTGTCTGTATTGATCTACTTCCTGTATTGATCTACTTCCCGTCGTCCTTCAGCTTCGTCCTCATCACAGACATCTCTTCGTGGAGGCCGATCTCTCTCCCGTCTCACCCGTCACTCACCTCCGTCTGGTCATCAGCCCTGACGGGGGGGTGAGTCGGCTCCGGCTCTGGGGTCGACCTTTGACCCCGATCACTGCGGCTCCGACCAATCAGAAGAGAGCGGCGTCCAAACTGTGACGAGCTTCTGATCCTCGTTTAACTGAGTAGAAAGAAAACATGAAGTGTGATGTCATAAATAATAATGTGAACATCCCATAATAATCCTTCTCACTGTCAATCATTCCACCGGTTCCTCTGTAGCTTCACTTCACTGAGACGCCAAACAAGAAGTTTAATTAAACTTTAAACTAAAGTAAACATCACGTTGTTTAAACCATGAACTCTGTTTGATTAAACTCATTTATTTATTAAAGTTAAAGTCTGAGCCTGAGTAACCCCCCCACACCAAATAACTGATGGGGGCCTCCTCTTCCTCTTCCTCCTCCTCCTCCTCCTCCTCCATTAATAGGTTCGTTGGAGTTGACTCTGCCTCTAAAGTGGACGAGAGCAGACAGATGAAAAGAAACTGTGATGAAGAGGATCAGTGTTCAGCCTTCAATGAAAACACAGGAAGTCACTGAAATGTTTACATCCTGTTGGTTGCGTTTGTAGGCTGCCTGTAGTTTATAGACTATGTTTGTAGGCTACCTGTAGTTTATAGACTACGTTTGTAGGCTACCTGTAGTTTATGGACTACGTTTGTAGGCTACCTGTAGTTTATGGACTACGTTTGTAGGCTACCTGTAGTTTTATAGACTTGTAGTTTATAGACTACGTTTGTAGTTTATAGCTACCTGTAGTTTATAGACTACGTTTGTAGGCTACCTGTAGTTTATAGACTACGTTTGTAGGCTACCTGTAGTTTATAGACTACGTTTGTAGGCTACCTGTAGTTTATAGACTACGTTTGTAGGCTACCTGTAGTTTATAGACTACGTTTGTAGGCTAGTTTATAGACTACGTTTGTAGTTTATTTATAGACTACGTTTGTAGGCTACCTGTAGTTTATAGACTACGTTTGTAGGCCACCTGTAGTTTATAGACTACGTTTGTAGGCTACCTGTAGTTTATAGACTACGTTTGTAGGCTACCTGTAGTTTATAGACTACGTTTGTAGGCTACCTGTAGTTTATAGACTACGTTTGGGTTCTATGATGTCCATCAGTGACATGGTTCTCTCCTTTAAAGGTTTCTGATGCTTCACATCGTTAATCTGTGGACTGAAAACACGGTGACATCAACATGGAATTAGGCTTTCTCAATAAATATCTTTATTTACAGATACTAAATAAATAACCTTATTTATTATGATAATAATAATAATATTAATTATGGACAACGTGAGTCCACTAGTCAACAATCTAGCGTCAAATCTTATATTTACACAGATAATAAGAATTTTCTACAAAACGTGTTTGTTGTCTAAACTAAGAGCCAATCAGCTCTCTGATCAGAAGACAACAGGTGTTTCCCATCATGCACTGGGCCATGCAGCCGGTGGAGAGCAACTGTGGCGCCTGGCTCTCTGAGGTCATCGTTGAACACGTGTTCATGACGTCAGAGCAAGTCGGGATCAAGTTGGACACAAATCTACCCAGCATGCATTGTGCGGCGATCGCCAGTGATCGATTCTGATCAGGACTGGCTATTGATTACCATGAATCAAACCCTCATTGATGTCCTTTAGTCTTACTCCTCCTCCTCCTCTTTAATCGTCCTAAGCTCCGCCCCTTAATAAAGACGTCCCAGCTGAAGAAGAGGAGTTAAAACGATGAAGATGAAGAGAATGATTCCTGCTGAACAAAGACTTCATGTGTTCATGTTTCAGCCTGGACATGACCTTTGACCCCGCCAGGGCAGCCTCAGCAGTGAGACGAACGTGTGTGTGTGTGAGGAGGACAATGTGTGTGTGTGTGTGTGTGTGTGTGTGTGTGTGTGTGTGTGTGTTGGTTAAAGACTACATCGTAGCAGGTAGCTAAAGGTGTTAGCAGGCTACGCTAGCTGCTAGCATGTATAAAGACACCACACTATCAGAGCAATGCAGGATTCAAACCTGTGACCTCTGACAGAGAGACTGAGCTTCTTAACCCGCTCATCCACCAGGACTCTCATGGACTCATCTCCTCTCCTCAGGACGGTTAACGTGTAGAGCGTAACGACCTGCTGCTGACCCGCACGTTTGACTCCCTCACTGCCGGCGTGTCCTTGAGCCCGACCCTGACCCTCCTCATCGACCGGCTGACGTTAATAAAGACGGCCTCGCTCTCTTAATGAGATCAGATCCATCACGTTCTGACCTTTAACCTGCTGAACAACCCCCAACACAACCAGTACGACCAGTACAACCAGTACAACCAGTACAACCAGTACAACCAGTACGACCAGCACAACCAGCACGACCAGCACAACCAGCACGACCAGTACGACCAGCACAACCAGTACAACCAGTACGACCAGTACAACCAGTACGACCAGCACAACCAGTACGACCAGCACGACCAGCACAACCAGCACAACCAGTACAACCAGTACGACCAGCACAACCAGCACGACCAGTACGACCAGCACAACCAGTACAACCAGTACGACCAACCAGTACGACCAGCACAACCAGCACAACCAGTACAACCAGTACAACCAGTACGACCAGCACAACCAGTACGACCAGCACGACCAGTACGACCAGTACGACCAGTACAACCAGTACGACCAGCACAACCAGTACAACCAGTACGACCAGCACAACCAGCACAACCAGTACGACCAGTACGCTCCTCTTCTTCCTCATATCTGTCTGGTTCTGAGCTTCTTCTTGTGGGAATCCAAACATGTGGATCTGAACATGTGGAGGAACCATCTCGGAGTCCTTCAGGTCTAAAGGTTCTCTAACTCTGTTACTACCAGGAGGAACCTCTGGTTCTTAAAGCTGCATTCTCTCTGCTGTCCACCAGGGGGCGACTCCTCTGGTTGTATAGAAGTCTATGAGAAAATGACTCTACTTCTCTCTTGATTTATTCCCTCAGTAAACATTGTAAACATGAGTTTATGGTCTCAATCTCTAGTTTCAAGCCGGTGATGGGGTAATAATGAACTCACAAAGTAAAGCGTTAAAAACAACTTCATGATTTAAGCAGAACTCGACCTTTAGCTTGATAATTACAGACTATAGATAAATAAATGATATTTCATATTAAAGATGTTTAAATACTTTATGAATGTTTTCAAATCTACACTTTGTGTCCTAAAAGAAGCTTCATGTTTGAATTAAGGTGCAACACTGAACACATATGATTTATATAAATGATTAAAGGTTCATGAATGAATATATAAAGATAGAATATAGAGGAGAGATAACGTTAAATAAGAACAGCTGAGCTACAGAAGAATGAATGTTTCATAACTCCTTTATGTCCTTTATATGTAAACATATTATACTCATATAATTCATCCACAGGCTCTTTTATTGATATCAGTGATATTGTTTTTAAAAGGTCGATTATTTGGTCTCATTAGTAAACTACAAGTACTGCAAGATGGAGAGACAGAGAGACAGAGACAGACAGAGAGAGAGAGAGAGAGAGAGAGAGACAGAGAGAGAGAGAGACAGAGAGAGAGAGAGAGACAGAGAGAGAGAGAGAGAGAGAGAGACAGAGAGAGAGAGAGAGAGAGAGAGAGAGAGAGAGACAGAGAGAGAGAGAGACAGAGAAATCAACAAAAACTCTTTTAAATGTTTCTTCTTTTGAATATAAAAACCAATGTGAGGTGAAGGAGAGTCAGGAGGTTCAACCAGTTCAACCAGTTCAGAAGGAGAAGAGGAGGATCCTTTATTTAAGAGCGTCCTGCATTATGAATGATAAATATCAGTCTCACTGATATGTATTTAACTCTTACAAAGACAAACAGCTTCTTTCTGTTAAACATGTGGTCATGTACGTTTTAATGAGAAACTACTTCACATGTGACACGATGGCTTTGGTTTAGGAAACAAGCAAACAATAAAGTTACACCTTAACATAACATAACCATTGAATAGTTTATGAAGCTTTATGTATCTATAAGCAACAGCTGTTTGATCACCTGATCATCTCCAGGTGTCATACAGCTTCCCCTCCAAAATAAAAGCTCTGCATTTATAGTCACAATATTCCGACAGAAACCCTGAAGTGTGAAGAGTTAAACGTTCTCCCTGACATCATCAGTGAGTCACGATGACATCATCAGTGAGTCCTGATGACATCATCAGCTCCTCTGTTACTCACACAGGTGTGGAGTTTAACGATACAGGTGAGTCAGTCTGCAGACGAGCTCAGACGTGTTCACAGTCTCCTCATGGAGGAGGTGAAGAACACAGTTCAGTCTCTGGCCGTTTCTCAGTCAGTGAACTTCTCTGTACTTGTGTCCTCCTGAACTTGTGAAACGTCATCTAGCGGCCCAGGTTCTGTTCAATACACAAGTTCATCCAGACAAGTACGGTCCAGATACCCGGATGTGTCCTCGCTCCGCCCATTATATCGAGGATGCATCGGAGGAGACTTGTGTGGACTTTGGACAGCCAAGTCTCCCAGAATGCATTTCACCAGCAAACAAGAGATGACAGTAGCGGAGACGGCTCACAACTGTCAGTTATAACTGTCTAAATACTGCTGCTGTTGTGTAACGGAATTCAGTTTTAACATTTTTTTAAGCGAGAATGTAGTTGTTAAGACTTAAAATATGAGGTCAATTTATCAAGATAGAGCCTGTTTGAAAAAAGCGCCGACGTTTGTCGGAGATATGAGAGGACCAGAGAGGAGATATATATATATAGATATCTATATATCTATATATATATATATATATATATAGATATGAGAGGACCAGAGAGGAGATATCTATATATATATATATATAGATATCTATATATCTATATATATATATATATATATATATAGATATGAGAGGTCCAGAGAGGAGATATATATATAGATATCTATATATATATATATATATATATATATATAGATAGATATATAGATATGAGAGGTCTATATCTATATCTATATCTATATCTATAGATATAGATATAGATATATAGATATCTAGATATCTATATATCTATCTATATCTATATATATATATAGATATAGATAGATATAGATATATATATATATGAGAGGACCAGAGAGGAGATATATATATATATATCTATATATATAGAGATGAGAGGACCAGAGAGGAGATATATATATATATATATATGAGAGTCCAGAGAGGAGACCGGGCGGTGGTGCTCATGCATCCCGCTGACAGCAGCCTGATCTCGGCTAGGCCTCTCCAGATGTGCCGCTGGCTCCGGTGTCTCTGTGGTTGTGGTTGCAGATGTAACACAAAATATATACATATATATATATATATATATATATATATACATATACATATTAATATTTTAATATTTTCTAAATGAAAATGAAAAAAGGCAGGGTTGTGTTTTATATCATATTTCGTTTTATTGTCAATATATATGACTGAAGATAACCGGAGTAGGCGGACCGACGAGCTGAGTTGGTGACGTCGTGACGTTGGTGACGTCATCAAGTTCGCTGCTGTTCCAATTGCAAAATGACGTAATGACGTACTGCGTCCTCCCGTCCTCGGGAGTTTGTACTCCCGAGTCGAACTATCCAAGTCTGAACTTGCAAGTTTGCAAGTCCACACTTGACCATACTTGGTATTGAGAAACGGCCTCTGTCTTCACAGCTGAGTTGAATGACACCGTATCCCAGAAGCCTCGGCGGCTCCCTGACGAGGTAATGCATCAAAGCGACCGGCCAATGAGCCGCTCCGCTCTTCATCCAACTACGTCAACTCTCATTTATCTGGTTACTGTTGGAGGGAAGTGAGTTATGTAACCGCAGGAGGAGGAGGAAGAAGAGGAGTCAGTCATCCTTCAGCCTCTTGTTTCCATTGAGTTAAACTGAACCAAGATCAGGTTTTATTTGACCTCTTTAACTCAGTTTCTAACTTTAATTTCCAAATGAACACGTATATATATATATATATATATATATATATATATATATATATATATATATATACGTATATATATATAGATATACATATATATATATATATCTATATAGATATACATATATATATGTATCTATATAGATATATATATATTGTATATCTTATATATATACGTATATATATATATATAGATATATATATATATATATATATATATATATATACATATATATATGTATCTATATAGATATATATATATATATATATATATATGCACTCTATATAGATATACATATATATATGTATCTATATAGATATACATATATTGTATCACATTGTTAAAGCTCTTTAACATTTTCCCATTTTCCCAGTTTGGGAACGTGAGGATCTGGAGAGGAGGCCGCTCTCTGAACGGTGGTCACACACACACACACACACACACACACACACACACACACACACACACACACACACACACACACACACACACACACACACACACACACACACACACACACATGGTGTTCGAGGTGAGTCATTAGTTTGGTTTCTTCAGCTCACTAAATGCACTCTGGGAGTCGTAGTTGACTTCTTATCAAAGAACCAAACATCTGAGAACCTCCTGAGACGAGAGGAGGAACGAAAGGAAAAACCACAGAGGAAGTTTTTACCGGAGAGGTGAAACTCTTTAAACGGTTACAGAGTCCGCGAGCACTGAGGCATGATGGGAGATAGTTTCAGTCTGCACGTGGCCGTCGTTAAGCTTTACGACGGTGGTCATTAACACACTCATCTGTATCAGACACACACACACACACACACACACACACACACACACACACACACACACACACACACATGGCTGCTCTGATGACTGATATACGACGGCTGCTATAAAAGTGTAAAATGTCAGAATAAGTGATATTTTATATGATGTCGTTAATTTAAAAAAGGTCAATGGAAAAGAGAGAGAGAGAGAGAGAGAGAGAGAGAGAGAGAGAGACAGAGAGAGAGAGAGAGACAGAGAGAGAGAGAGAGAGAGAGAGAGAAGAGAGAGAGAGAGAGAGAGAGAGAGAGAGAGAGAGAGAGAGACAGAGAGAGAGAGAGAGAGAGAGAGAGAGAGAGAGAGAGAGAGAGAGAGAGAGAGAGAGACCTCTCACAGACTCAACTCGTCGTTAACTGAGTTTATAAATTCCTCACAGAACTCACGAGATGTAAACAATAAAAAACTATCAGAGTCTAAATAATAAAAAGAGAATAAATATGAATAAATACAAAGACAATGAAACACAGCACTGACTCCTCTCTGGCCTCTGTTAGGACCGGACCTCGTCTCCCAGGGTGCACCTGTGCAGCTCTTAGATCAACAGGTCGATAACCCGAGAGGTGTGTGAGGAGGCCGGGGTCACTGAAGAGGTCAAAGGTCATCACGTCCATCCTCGGGCGCTTCAACAACAAGCTGAAATCTGATTGGTCGGTGTTGATCATTAAAGTTTGACCTTTATAAAAACTAAACAATAAAAAAATATAAGTTATTAAAAAGATTCATTTTAGAACCGAGAGGCTTTAGGTTTTAGATTTCTACTAAAGTAAAGAGAGTTTTGTTAAATTGTGGCACAGATGTTGACTTTAATAACAATATAATAAAAATAAAACAGAGTCGGTTGTCATAATGTTTCTCCACACAGCATCACTGTGAGCCTGAGCTGTGTGGGAGTGAATCTCTAAATATTCTTCTTCTTCTGTTCAATGTAAAGTGTGCTTTGAATCCCAGCAGGAAGAAGAAGAGTGTTTGCTCATTAAAGAGAAGAAGAAGAAGAAGAAGAAGAAGAAGAAGAAGAAGAAGAAGAAGAAGAAGAAGAAGAAGAAGAAGAAGAAGAAGGGAAAACAGTAGAAAACAATAAGAGTCAGATATGAATCAGCAGCACAGGAGTGATGAGATTAAAGCGCCGCAGCCGGGTGACTCATCGGCCAATCAGCAGGAAGGATCGGACGGTGACATCATCGACCTCCAGGAAGCAGTGAGGTCACCTCCAGTTGAGCTGATTTAAACTGGAGGATAACAGAATCCAGTTGAACTCTTTTACCTTCTGAACCAGCCGGTATCATGTGGAGTCTCTGAGCCAATCACAGCAAGCCTTAATGATGAGTCTGATCCCGACATTAGACACGTTTGACTTGTAATGAAGTATTTTTACTTTGAATAAAACCGAGTGTCCCAGTACTTTAGTTTTGACCTCTGTCTGTGTCCCTGTTTCATACTTTTACTGACCCTGAGATCTGAAGCGGACTGATGAAGACTACGTTCCCCCTCAGATCCACCAGGACGGCAGAGAGAAGCACAGTGAAGCATTAATCTGCTCACACAGAAAAGGTCGACGTCGTCCCGCTGAAGGATTTAAATGTTGAGGATCTCTGAAAAAAGTCTTTAAAAAGTCACCGTTTGACTGAAAGAGACAAAAACCGCACAGACACGGCAGCTCGTCTCTGATTGGTCAGGAGGAACGAAGGTGATTAATGTAACCTCAGTTCCGTGCTGCAACTCTGAGAGCCAGTTACTAAAAGAGGGGCTTGATGTCATCTCAGGAAGTGGAGGAGTGGGAGGTCGTCTGGAGTTTTTGCTAATTGTTAAAAACATGCAACGTCATTCAAAACCCCACAACTTTATTTAAAGTCAGTGATGTTGTTGACGTGTCGTTACGCGGTGAATGCGGTTTTACTGTCAACATATAAGTAAAATAACAGTTACAAATCAAATTTCTACTAGATTATGGGTCAATAAGGAGAAGCATTATGCTTTTGTTTGTTTACAGTTTCTTTGTGAACTTCACAGTATTTTAACAGAACAAAAGAAGCATTAATAAAAAAAGGAAAGTCCTCCGTTTTTTGTCCATCGTCCTCCTCAAAGCCTGACTCCAAACGTCCTGATAATGTCGTAGAGTTCTGAAATACAGAGCTGAACTGAACAACAGCTGCTAGCATGAACGAGAAGGTCATCAGCTCCTGTAACTCGTCCTGTTGGACTTCTCTTCGTCCAGACGGAAACACGACCCGGAGGTTTAAAACTAAAACACCGTCAGCAGCGTTTTCTAACGTCTCAGTGTTAAGGTCTCAAGGACTGAAGCCGGACTGATTTTAAATATATATTATTTTATACCATATACCACCATATTTCACGTCTAGTCTGGTCTGGTGGTTTGTTTTCTCATATTATAAAATTAACAACATTTATTAAATTGGTAAAGCTGGTTGTTTTTGTGAGGGGAACATATGAAAGATAGAAAACAGTTTGTGTTACTGTGTTAAGCAGAGCAGAGCGAGGCTGTATCCCATAATAAGATAAGATAAGATAATCCTTTATTAGTTATTAGTTATTATAGTAATATGAATCAAGGCCTGTATTGTGTATTGTTATTGTGTTTATTACACACATTTTATCAGAAATTGACGAATGCTTTTAGCCCGTTATTTATTTCAGAACAATAAACAGGTTCATATACATTTATAGAGAAATGAGTTTATGTCTGATGTATTTCTTTAGGAGCCTGTGGTTCCTCTCAGCTGTCTGTCGCTCAAACAGAACAAGCGTGTGAAATCTTCTTCTTCTTCTTCATGCTGTGTGTTTTCTCTCTGTTTGCTGCTGAAGCCTCCTCTCTGCTTTCTCATGCTAATCTCTGCATTGAGGCTCTGCAGCTGCTTCACCACGGCTCCTCCACACTCCTCTCTGATGAATCTCTTCTGTTTGTCAGCAGCCGTCGGACACATAATCAGGTTAAAGAGCCGGGACCTCTGGGGGCCCCGAGTCCGACCCCGATGCTGCTGCTGTCGGGAGGAAGATCAAGACCCAGAACCCAGTTTCAGAGCCTCAAACAGCTGAGGACTCACTGATTAGTCCTTCAGGCTTTCATTCCTCCCGTCAGTGTGACATCTGTCCTGCTTTCTTTCTTTTTACCTTTCTTCACTATTTCTGTCTTTTCTTACTTTTCTTAACACTATGATCAGTGATAATCTCATTTAAAGAGATTCAGCTGCTCCATCAGCTCCTGGTCTCGGCTTGGTACCTTTTTATTCAAAGCACCAGAACTAAAAATCAGGGGTTCCCCAAGGATCAGTTCTTGGACTGCTGCTTTTAGATTTAGAAATGCTCCTGTTATTTGTACATTGGTCCATTGTTTGTAGACGTTTGATAAGATAAAAACATGTTAATCCAGAATTATTAAAGATATTTCATTCTGGTGTCAAGTACCAAAAGGAACCTTTATCAATAACCATCATGTCATGTGGTTTGGTGGTGTATGATTTATGTTTATCTTTTTCCGTCACACCAGCATTTAAACCAAATGAATAAACCAATGGGATCGCTGCAATCTGCAGATTTGCTGTTTGGGGCAAAGTGTGAATCTGTTGGATGAAGTTCAACGTTGGTGAACTTTCACTGAGGAACAACAAACCTGACGGAGCTAACTCTTGAGCTAACGCAGACCTGCAGAGGCCAAGATGGAGGAAGCTAGCGTAGCTTCTTGTAACCCTTCTCTGCCAGAGTATAAATCGTATTCTGGTAAATTAGCTAGATTGCTAATAAACAGAAGTATAAACTCCACAACATCATTTATGATCAGCTAACTGACAGTGAGCTCGCCATAGCCCAAAGAGCTGCTGTGGCTGACTAGCATTAGCATGTTAAAGGCTGACTTGCATGCTAACAATTAGCCCGGCAACAACATTACTTTACCAACTAGCCCGGTGAGAAGTCACATGATCACCAATCCTCGACCAACAATGTGCAGGAACAAGATGACATCACTTTGAATTAGCTGCTAATGCTAATATTTTAAACCTTCATCTACGGACTTCCAGAACAAAACGAGCCGCTCCTCAAACAAAGCTCTTAAACTTTATTGTTCATCTTTTGTTTTATTGAACTCTGATGAACGACGAGTCACATGACTGATAAACGCAGCTCTCCGTTATGAACGACTGTGAATGTGTAATTACAGCTAACAAACACCAGACCAGCAGACAGCAGAATGTCACACATGTTATTATTTTACAATTAGTTCATTCATCTTTTATTGGTGCAGGGAGAATGTTTAATACTGAGGAGGAGGAGGAGGAGGAGGAGGAGGAGGAGACGATAACGAACACGATGCTTCTCCTGAATAGACTCTTAATGAACTCAATGAGGATCGTTAACACCTTCACTCAGGTCCACATGTGTGTCTGTGAGATAAAGAGCTGGATACAAACCTCAATAACACGGAATAAGACTGGACTAAAGTCCAATAAATCATAACGCTCTGATGAGAGGAGGCAGAGATTTACTGGCATAGAGAACAAGGTTTGTGTTAAAAAGTAAAGGTTCCATTTTAATAAAACACAATAAAACATTTTATTTTTTTTTACCACTTTGTTTATTGATTATTCACAATATAGCAAAACATCATTTTACAAATGTAACAATTTTTTTTTTTTTTTTTTTATCCCCAAAAACAAACAGACAAACATAAGTCAATAATCAATAATTCTTATAATAACAATAAAACAAACAATGACAACAACAACCACAACAACAACAACAACAAAAAAAAAAAAAAAAAAAAAAAAAAAAAAAAAAAAAAAAAAAAAGGTGTGTGTGCACAGTTTGGAGTTATTGGGATCCATAGCAAAATAAAAGTGAAAATAAAAAAAAAAAAAAAAAAAATGTGTACATCGTTACAGCTGGTCAAGCAGGTATGTAATGAAAGGCTGCCAAACATTGCTAAAATTGTCCTTTGAACCCTTTAAAGCAAATCTTAACTTTTCAAGCTTCAGAAATTGTAGTGTGTCCCTAATCCAGTGTTTAAAGGAGGGTGGAGTAGCCTGCTTCCAATTAAGTAGAATTAATCTTCTGGCTATAAGAGTGACAAAGGCAATACAGTTTGATTGTGCTCTAAAAAGATTATCACCCTCACATTGAATACCAAAAACGGCTGTAAGAGGGTTTGGAGCTATTGGTCTCTTAAGTATCTTGGATAGAGCGTCAAAAATAGAAGACCAGTAACTAACAAGTTTCGGGCAAAGCCAGAACATATGAGCTAGTGTTGCAGGTGAATTTTTACATCTGTTGCATGAACTATCACTTGATGGATACATTTTTGAGATTCTGGCTTTAGAGAGATGGAGTCTGTGTGCCACTTTAAACTGGATCAAGCCATGTCTGGCACATATAGATGAAGAATGTATTCTTAAAAAAACATTCAACCACTCAACATCTGTAAATTGTACATTCAGATCAGCCTGCCACGCCGCTCTCAATGCATCCAGAGACTCTGATTGCACAGAAGAAAGTTTAGTATATATAACAGATATTGTGCCCCTGAGCTCTGGGTCTGCTGGAAAGAGACTATCCATAGGTTGAGGTTCGGGGATTGTAGGGAACATTCCTGTATTGTTACGTGCCCAGTCCCTAACCTGTAAATAACTAAAGAAATTAACATTCCGAAGATTAAATTTAGTTTTGAGCTGTTCGAATGAAGCAAAAACACCTGTTATGTACATATCTTTAAATGAGATAATACCCTTCTTTTGCCAGGCCGAGAAATAGTCATTATGAAATGAAGGGGCAAATCGATGATTAGACGCAATTGGGGCCCAGAGCGAGCCAGCCTGCCAACCAAAGTGTCGTCGCACTTGAGCCCATATGCGTAAAGACTGATGTACTAAGGGGGCACTTATAAAACATTTTTTATATAAAAAGTGTGACAGCATTTTCAAATTCAAACGCCACACAGTCTTTCATGGTGATGATGCTGATGATGATGATGATGTTGGAGATGAAGATGATGAAGCTGGTCACGCTGCTGCCGTCATGGCGACTGAGCTGCCTGTCAGCATCGCTAATGGCTTTTATTGGAAACGGTGACCTTTGACCCAGAGTAGTGGCCCTTCACACAGCAGATGGAGCCCAACACACACACACACACACACACACACACACGCACGCACACACACACACACACACACACTCACACACACACACACACACTCACACACACACACACACACACACACACACACACACACACACACACACACACACACACTCACACACACACATACACACACACACACACACACACACACACACACACACACACACACACACACACACACACACACACACACACACACACACACACACACACACACACACACACACACACACACACACACACACACACACACACACACACACACAGTTGAGTGTGTTTTCAGTGATTCAGGTTTCTTGAGTCGCTCATTGTTTTGCTGCCTGGAGGGGCTATAACATCGAGCATTCTGATTGGCTGAGACAAACCTCAGTGGGCGGAGCCAAATCTCTTTAAAACTTCAGCCTGAAGACAAACAGAGGAACTTTATGAAGTTATGAGGGAAACATTTTGAGATGAGATGTTCGTCTGACATTTAATGAAGTGATACCACAAAGGAAGATGAAGGCTCTTTATTTAAATATATAAATATATACGGTATATATGCAGCATATTTATGTGTTTATTCACTTTGCATCTGGACTATCTTTGGAACAAACCATTCCTTAAAGATGATTAAAGTTCTGTCCTATCTTCAGGTTATTAATGTTCTCAGAAGTAAGAATGAAAATCCAGAATTCAGATTCTGAGATCAAAGCTTCAGAGTTATAACATTCAACTCTACATAACGAGTACTTTGGTACTTTAAATGTATTCTAATGCTAATACTTTTGTACTTTTACTGGAGCAAGACTGTAGTACTACTGGTTTAATGAGGTAAGAGCAGGAGGGAGAGGAGGAGGGGGAGGAGGAGGTTCTCAGCACAATGAAGAGAACTGTGAGGAGACCACGGCAGCATTTATTTTGCTTCTATTCAGTCCTGTTAACCCTTAACCCAACACACACACACACACACACACACACACACACACACACACACACACACACACACACACACACACACACACACACACACACACACACACAGTACTGGTAGTAATACTGCAGTGTAGAAATACTCTGACAAGTATTCTAAAGCATTCTAAAATGTACTTACATAAAAGTATTATCATCAAAGTAAACTTTAAGTATAAAAGTAAAAATACTCGTCATTTAAATATTGATTATATGATATACATATAATATATAATATATACCAAACAATATCTACTAATCTCATCAATAGGTCCAAAAGTATCCTTTCTGGAGCTTTTGACCGTGTAAACTATTTTAACATAAAACTCTCATGTAGATGTTTATTGAATCTTGATAATAATAATATCCTTTATTTTAATTTATAGAATAAATGACTTAAACAATGATGATAAAAAGAACAGTAACAGCAACAATAATAATAATAATAACAATAATAATCCATCCATCCATCTTCCATAACCTGCTTATCCAGTTAAGGGTCTCAGGGTGCTGGAGCCCATCTCAGCTGTCAATGGGTGAAGGCAGGGTTCACCTGGACGGGGTTCACCTGGACGGGTTCACCTGGACAGGGTTCACCTGGACGGGGTTCACCTGGACAGGTTCACCTGGACAGGGTTCACCTGGACAGGTCTCCAGTCTGTCACAGGGCTGACATATAGAGACAAACAACCATTCACACTCACATCCACACCTACGGGCAGTTTAGAGTCTTCATGAACCTAAGCTGCATGTCTTTGGACTGTGGGAGGAAGCCGGAGAACCCGGAGAGAACCCACGCTGACACGGAGAGAACATGCAAACTCCACACAGAAGGTTGTCCAGCCCGGGAAATGAACCTAGACCCCTCTTGCTGTGAGGCCACAGTGCTAACCACTACACCACCGTGCAGCCCAATAACAATAATAATAATTAATAATAATAATAATAATAATGCAGAAAAATGTATGCGCCTACCCAGCATGCCTTGCAGGAAAACCGACCCCTTCTCTGATTAGCTACAGGCTGCTAAACGCTAACGTTAGCTTAGCTATGGTGCTAACCGGTCCTTGGAACTAGACGTGAGGAGCGACTCAGAACCAGACGTACGTTTACAGAACAGATCGGGTTCTGAGGGAGTTTACTGCTAATTAGCTAATGTTAGCATGCTAACGTGCTAAGCTAAGATGGTGTCTGTGCTAAACATTATACCTGCTGAACATGAGCACCGTTAATGAATCATAACTCAGTATGTTTTGATCTTTAACTTATTCTTTCATTCATATTTACTGTTAAGAGAATTAAAACCTTTAATGATTCAATGAGGCTGAAATCATGAAACGCTGTAAACATCAACGGGACTTTGATCTCGTTCAGATTTTAGAACAACGTTCTCTCAACGTTCCCTCAACGTTCCCTCAACGTTCTCTCAACGTTCCCTCAACGTCAACGTTCCCTCAACGTTCCCTCAACGTTTGTCACTGTGTGTTTGTTTAAAGTGACTTTCTGTGTTTCCACACGAGGAAAATCTCAGAGACTGAGAATAATCCCAGCGTGAAGCAGAGAGGAAACCTTCAGGGACGCCCCCCCCCCTCTCTGGACCCTCGCCATCTGCCACAGCTGTCTCTCGACCCAACCGCCACTCTAATTGACAATGAACCCGAAGGCGCGGCGATAATTACAGCCGGCCGCTTGGCAACTTCTCCTGGTTTCAATTCCTCCTTTTCAGGATTCATCAGACCCCATCTGCCGGGCCGAGTCTGGCATCTGCCTCCCCCCCCTCCGCCCTCCCCCTCGGCCTGCTGGGGGTTTTGTGTTGCTGCTTATTAGTGATCCGGCCTGTAACCCTCAGAGGTGAAGACGCCTCGAGCAGAAGGACGAAGATGAAGAAAAGACTGCTGCAGCTTTCTCCTCCTCCTCCTCCTCCTCCTCCTCCTCCTCCTCCTCCTCCTCCATAGAACCATAGAACGGTTCTTTATCAGAGCTGACTACAGCTTTATCTTACTTTTACTGAATTATTATCATTATTATCCATAAGATAAGATAAGATAAGATAAAATAATCCTTTATTAGTCCCGCAGCGGGTATTTGCAGGCTTACAGCAGCATAGAGTAAATTATTATTATTTATTATTTATTATTTATTATTTATTATTTATTATTTATTATTTATTATTTATTATTTATTATTATTATTATTAGTATTTTATTATTGTTATTATTGTTATCGTTATTATTGTTATTATTATTAATATTATTATTAATATTATTATTAATATTATTATTAATATTATTAGTAGTAGTAGTAGTATAATTATTAGTATTATTTTATTATCGTTACTGTTATTATTGTTATTATTATTATTAATAATAATAATAATATTAATAATAATAATAATAATAATAATAATATATTAATATTATTATTATTAATATTATTATTATTACTATTATTAGTATTAGTATTATATATTTATTATTATTATTGTCGTTATTATTATTAATATTATAATTATAATTATTATTTTTATTGTCTCTTAAAGAAGCGGAGCCAGAAGTTTGAAGTTATACTTATTTTCGTTCTTAAAGAGGATCATCAAACTATTAATGAATTAATAGAGCAGAGCGATCCTGAAGCATGAAAGATGATTAATATTCATGTTTGTCAGATATACGATGTTTAATTAATAACAACACATCTTTATTCATGCTTTATGTTTGTTATTCACAAGTTTAATCAAAGTGTCTCTGGAAGGTGGATCTCCTCAGGGTCTCCAGCTGAAGGAGGAGGAGGAGGAGGAGGAGGAGGAGGAGGAGGAGGAGGAGGACAGGAGGAGGAGGATGAAGGACAGGGCAGCTCGCTCTCTGTTTGTGTCTGCAGGAGAAACAGCTGCTCAGCTCTCAGTCTGCACATTTAAATATAAACCAGAACCAGTAAGACCGAAGACCGCCTGATGGTGGCGCTATAGGAGACGTCACCAGCTCATTTAAATATCAGGGAAATACCTGAAAGGTACAGTTAGGTTCATGTAAATCTGAAACACCAGTCTGCTGGCCCCAGTTAAACTCTGGTCTGTCCCCAGTTAAACTCTGGTCTTTCCCCAGTTAAACTCTGGTCTGTCCCCAGTTAAACTCTGGTCTGTCCCCAGTTAAACCCTGGTCTGGCCCCAGTTAAACCCTGATATGTCCCCAGTTAAACCCTGGTCTGTCCCCAGTTAAACCCTGGTCTGGCCCCAGTTAAACCCTGGTCTGTCCCCAGTTAAACTCTGGTCTTTCCCCAGTTAAACTCTGGTCTGTCCCTGGTCTGTCCCCAGTTAAACCCTGGTCTGGCCCCAGTTAAACTGGTCTGTCCCCAGTTAAACCCTGGTCTGTCCCCAGTTAAACCCTGGTCTGTCCCCAGTTAAACCCTGGTCTGTCCCCAGTTAAACTCTGGTCTGTCCCCAGTTAAACTCTGGTCTGTCCCCAGTTAAACCCTGGTCTGTCCCCAGTTAAACCCTGATATGTCCCCAGTTAAACCCTGGTCTGTCCCCAGTTAAACCCTGGTCTGTCCCCAGTTAAACCCTGGTCTGTCCCCAGTTAAACTCTGGTCTGTCCCCAGTTAAACTCTGGTCTGTCCCCAGTTAAACCCTGGTCTGTCCCCAGTTAAACCCTGGTCTGTCCCCAGTTAAACTCTGGTCTGTCCCCAGTTAAACCCTGGTCTGTCCCCAGTTAAACTCTGGTCTTTCCCCAGTTAAACCCTGATATGTCCCCAGTTAAACTCTGGTCTGTCCCCAGTTAAACCCTGATATGTCCCCAGTTAAACTCTGGTCTGTCCCCAGTTAAACCCTGATATGTCCCCAGTTAAACTCTGGTCTGTCCCCAGTTAAACCCTGATATGTCCCCAGTTAAACTCTGGTCTGTCCCCAGTTAAACCCTGATATGTCCCCAGTTAAACACTGGTCTGTCCCCAGTTAAACCCTGGTCTTTCCCCAGTTAAACCCTGAGTTAAACCCTGATATGTCCCCAGTTAAACTCTGGTCTGTCCCCAGTTAAACCCTGATATGTCCCCAGTTAAACTCTGGTCTGTCCCCAGTTAAACCCTGGTCTTTCCCCAGTTAAACCCTGATATGTCCCCAGTTAAACTCTGGTCTGTCCCCAGTTAAACCCTGGTCTTTCCCCAGTTAAACCCTGATATGTCCCCAGTTAAACTCTGGTCTTTCCCCAGTTAAACCCTGATATGTCCCCAGTTAAACCCTGATATGTCCCCAGTTAAACCCTGGTCTGTCCCCAGTTAATCCCTGGTCTAACCTGGTTTAATGCTGTGTTTGTTGAAGTTTAATCCAGGGTCTATCTCCTTTTAGCCCTCATCTCTGTTTTGTCCTTCATCTATCCTTATCTTTAGAATATCTGTGTAACCCCGGTTCACTTTGCCCTTATCCCTGATCTCTCTTTGCCTTGTTTCTTTCCTCTCATAATCCTGATAGTCTGTCCTGTTATTCCTTGGTTAGTCCTTCTTTAAACCCTGATCCATCTACAGGTAATGCCCGAATCCTAATCCCAACTGTGTCCCGACTTCATCTCAGGTCGATTCCTCTTTAATTTAGTTAGTCTCATGTCCTGGTTTAATCCCTGGTTTAACAGAGTGACTGCAGAACTCAGATTAACCTTTAATCCGAACAGATCTGTGGACTTTAAAGTTATCTATGTTCTCTGTAGAGCAACAGATACTTTGACTTCTTATGTAGTTTAACGTAATCCTGTTATAATCTTATTTTTAACGGTGAAACACTTTCCTTCATTTCTGTTACTAGAATATTATTTTAACAAAACAGTTACAATTATATGAAGAGAGGAAACTCTGCTGTCCCAGAATAATCCTGTCAGACATTCATACGTCAATTTGCCCCCCCCCCCCCCACTCCTCATCCTTTTCTCCTCCACTTAAAACTGACATGTCGCCTCCTAATTTGCGCCTCCAAATATATTCCACCTTGTTTCCGCTCAGCAGCAGGGTATTGATTATCTTGCTGCTCTCTGTATGCTGATTGCGGTCGCTGCATGGCGGTCGCTGGTTAATTACAGCAGAATCAGGAGTCTCTGCAGAAATGGATTCAGACAGCCGAATCCATCAGAGGCTCGTCTGGAAACCTGGAAGCTGTTCCTGCTCTGACAGCTTCTGACAGCTTCACTCCAACACCAACGTCCTCCTTCTGATTCAAACGGACACCTTTCTGATTATTCAGAGACACATTGTTGTCTCATTGTGCTTTTAATGTG
>NC_072466.1:485421-497921 GCF_027596085.1 Anoplopoma fimbria | reverse complement strand
ACACACACACACACACACACACACACACACACACACACACACTGTGTCAGCCAATCAGCTGTGAGTCCTTTCATATGCGTGCTGCAGCTGATAACAACTGAGCTGCTTCCCTGCTGCTCCGCACATGAATGCATCACACACACACATATACACCCCCACACACACATACACACACACACACACACACACACACACACACACACACACACACACACACACACACACACACACACACACACACACACACACACACACACACACGGATTATCACACCACACACACACACACTGCACACACTTCACACACACACTGTTCACACTGCACACACACATACACACACACACAACACACACCACACACATGTTTGTTTACACACACACACACACACACACACACACACACACACACACTCAGGGATTATCTCACCTAGTTGTAAACTCAAAGCTGCTGCAGAACTTCAACACAAACTGTTCCTCTTCTGCTCAGCTGTCTCTATATCTGGAACCTGCAAAGTGTTGAAGAGGAACCATGAATTAAATGTTTGTTTAGTTTCTATCAAAGTTAGGTTGATGTTCTCTGACAGATGTTCAGCTTCACATGTTCTTCACATGTTCTCTGACAGATGTTCAGCTTCACATGTTCTTCACATGTTCTCTGACAGATGTTCAGCTTCACATGTTCTCAGACAGATGTTCACTTCTTCTCAGACAGATGTTCATGTTCTTTACATGTTCTCTGACAGATGTTCAGCTTCTTCACATGTTCTCTGACAGATGTTCAGCTTCTTCACATGTTCTCTGACAGATGTTCAGCTTCTTCACATGTTCTCTGACAGATGTTCGACTTCTTCACATGTTCTCTGACAGATGTTCAGCTCCTTCACGTTTCTTAGAATGTTTTCACATTGAGGTATTAGTACTTTTACTGAAAAAGAGTATTTTTACAGTGTGGTATTAGTTTTTTCACTCTTTTTTTACTACTATTCTCACATTAACATTTATTTTAACATCATCAACATTATAACATCTGGAAGCAGTAAAGGTCCACTGACTTCCTGCTCAGACATGTTCCCAGTGTTTCCTTCATTAATGTGATGGATGTGTCTCCTATCTGATCTCAGGTCAGTGTGTCAGTATGTTAATGAGCGTGTCATGAATGTGAAAAGACTCTTGAGTCAGATTTACATGTGAGAAGAGTCTGCTTTTCTACAGGAAGAAGAAATCTGCTGCTTCACCAATGAACACCCAGAAACAGTTTAAGTGAGGATCCATCCTCATACAGCGTCACAGCATCGTTCTAGAAAAGATTTCCTTCCATACTAACATTCCTGAATATTCCCGTACACTGGGCATGCAGGTGCCGGTCTAAACAGGAAGTATATTGGTTGCTTAGTTACAGAAAATACAACAGAGTATCTAGAACTCTTTATTAAATTAAATGTTGTGCTTGATACTTCTTCTTCCTCTAAAATCTTCCTCTTTATACTCACACTCACGCTCTCTCTCACATCAAATGTACTTTAAAATGAACACTTTCAAATCACAGATTTACTAGATTCCTCGGTTTCGTTGTCTGTTCTCTCTCGTAGCTCTGCTGGTGGCTGAAGTCTCTGTCGTACTGGAGAACATTTATGCTTTTGTTCCTTTACAGTTTCTTTATGAACGTCACAATAGTTGCGCAGAACAAAATAAGCATTAATTAGAAAAGTAAAGTCCTGTGTTTTATCTCCATCGTCCTCCTCAAACTCTCAAACAGAGACTTTAAACGTCCGCTCCGCAGGTTTGATAACGCCGCTGGACCACCGCTCGCTAATCGCTCCAATAACAGCTGATTCCTCTTCATCTCGTTAGTAGTAGAGTGATTAAATGCAGAATTTAACTAAACAACAGCTGCTAATAAAGACAACAAGGTCAGCAATAGTCTGTATAAACATTACCTGTGTGACCTTTGACCTCTGTTTCCTGTAACCTCTCTGTTGTAGAAGAAGAAGAAGAAGAAGAAGAAGAAGAAGAAGAAGAAGAAGAAGAAGAAGAAGAAGAAGAAGAAGGTTTCTCTCTCTTATTGTGATTCATTTTGGATAAAAAGGATCCGTGTTGAGATTATAAACCTGTTTCTGCTCAGACTTCTCTGTTTATTCTGGTATTGATCGCTGAGAGAATCAATGCTCCGTCACAGTTATTGATCAGCAGTCAGGTGATCATATGTGTATGAATAATCTCCTCATAATGAGGTCATAATAATCTCATTTACACTGTTTACAGGTCAGCTACAGAGTCGTAGTGTTGGTTGGACAGGTGAAGGACATTACTGATCACACAGTTACTGTTCGCTTCTCATTTAAATCAGAAAAAACTTTATGATTTCTTCCGTTGTGTTCAGAAGAAATCCTCAATAAACATCTGGAACATATGATACATACCTCAGTTAGAAGTCTAATTTAGTTTTCCTTTTTATTCCTACTTTTACATACTTTGTTCTATTTTATTGTTTATATTCTATTCTCTTCTGTATCGCATATCTTTATTGATTTTGAACATTATGCATCCTTTTGTTTTGGTAAGTTGCAGCTTTCAGGTCTCTTTATATTCTAATCCAATGTAAAGCCCCAGTGTGTGTCATGGTGGATGTTTATCTTTTCATTCATGTATAATCACCTGAAACTAAGAAGCCTTCTGGTACTTGTTAGTTTAGAATGAGTCCTTCGTTTCTACAGGAGCCCAGAATGGACAAACCAAACACTGGTTATGTGTTTCATGAAGTCAATGAACTGAACCATCATCACACCGCTGAGAAAGTAAACGTGAGGCGTTCACAGAGAGTCGTTACTTTCTGTTATCAGCAGCACCTGATAAGAGAAGAGACGTCTCATTGAACTGGACTTCATGTCACTACATCACGGTGTTGACACAAGTTTAAATTGGAGGCTGGTTTATGTTGCAGATGAAAAGATCATTTATGTATTTCCTGCTTTGGTCCAGCTGTTCATGAAGCGGATAAAGCTGTTGATGATGTTAACAAAGAAAATCTCAGACATGTTTTGTTAAATGTTGTTCTTGAAGAGAATCTGATTCTAGGACCCTGAGCTAAACTCTGTCCAGCTAAAGCTCATTATCATGCTGCCCTGTGTTGGAGGAGGATTTAGGTGTTGACACGAAGCTCTTCGCAGATGCAAATCCCCCCCCCCAAACACGCCCCGTCTCCTTACACATGTTAAATGGGGATGAGGGTGGGGGGTGCAGAGAGGCGCTCTGGGGTTTTAACGCTATTAACAGAAGAAGAGACTACAAACACACAGGTGACCGATGATTGATGATATAAACCTGCTTTCTAATGAAGAGTAAGATGCCTCCATTATTTCCTCAGAGCGAAAACATACTAAAGTGTCTTTCTGTCATGAAATAATGTCAAAGAAAGTGAAGTGGACAGAACAATAATACTAATAATATACATGAATAATAAACAGTGTGATATGTTCCCCTCTGGGATCAATAACATCGAATCCTTTGATTAAAGGGAATGTTTATAGTTTATTTTAAATCTGAGTTTCCTATGAAATAATCAGAAGAGCTTCATCTCATGATTTCAAGAAGTCTCTTAAAATCCGGTTGTTTGTGGCTCAAGTTTGCACATATTTCACTAAAATCCTGATATCAACGAACGAGTCGACATCCAGAAATTTTGGACATTTTTTTTTTTACTACATTACATTTTTTGTTGATTATTGATTCCTGAAAGTCAGTAAAACTGTACTTTTTAGAAGGATTTTCTACAAATGAGTATAAAGCAGAAGAAAAGAGAAACTTTTTTTATGGTTCCATCAATATCCAAAACGTTGTTGGTAGAATGTAGATATTTGCACATCAGTGGTTATTACCACACTGTAACTACTCGGAGTGCCCCAAGGCTCTGCTCTCGGTCCTTTTGTATTTTCTCTTTGAATTTGGCTATTTTGTCTTTTAATTAGCTGTTTTACTAAATCTATTCACTCGTATGCAGACGACTCTCCGCTCTCCTCGTCTTTTTAACAGCACCAGGAAATTATCCATAGAATTAATTATTAATAATACTTCCTATCGGCTGCCACCTCTACAGCAGCAGCAGCAGCTCGACCTTTGACCCCTGACAGCTCATAGAACAACAGCCACATTCCTGACTAACGGCTCAGCTCATCTATGTGAATGGATGCTAACACACACACACACACACACACACACACACACACACACACACACACACACACACACACACACACACACACACACACACACACACACACACATGCACAGTCTAATCAATAGTCAACATCAACAGCAGCTGCAGTTTGTTTTTACATGTAAAAGTAGAATTTTACTGCCAGATCCGCCTGAAACCTTTTTCACCATTCATTTGTGTTTAAGTTAATGTTGGAACTATTTCTTTTGTATCCATCCGCCTGCTTGTGTGCACCGATTGAACCTTCTCACATCTTCTCAGCTGTTCACCATTCATCTCTCTGTTTAAGTCTGAATGTTGGTTCATAAAGAACTCATCACTGTGTTCATATGGTTCATGTTCTTCTTTTTATCTCTAAAGATGAGCCAAATCTGAACCAGATTCATCAAGAGATTCATCAAGAGTTATATATATATATATATATTTGACATATCAGCTCTGATGGAACAGCAACAGGTGAGAACATGTAGGCTGTAGGAGTTTAAATCAGCTGTGATTTCTGCATCTTAAAGGCGTCTTCACATCACAAAGGCAGTGCAGACAAAAAACAACACAACCTCCTCATTCATTTCAATGGAGGGGGGTCATCCAGCAGCAGAGCTGGTCGAGGCTCTACTTTCTCTGTGAGGTTGGACAATCCAACATGTCCTCATTCTCCACGGGTCAATGCTGATGTCTTTTAGAAACTGTTTTATTTATCAAATAACAGCTGAGATTAAGATTACATCCACACGACTACATTTTAGAACACATATCACATATCACATAGAACACATGTCACATAGAACACATGTCACATAGAACACATGTCACATAGAACACATATCACATAGAACACATATCACATAGAACACATGTCACATAGAACACATGTCACATAGAACACATAGAACACATAGAACACATATCACATAGAACACATGTCACATAGAACACATATCACATAGAACACATATCACATAGAACACATATCACATAGAACACATGTCACATAGAACACATATCACATAGAACACATATCACATAGAACACATATCACATAGAACACATGTCACATAGAACACATGTCACATAGAACACATGTCACATAGAACACATGTCACATAGAACACATAGAACACATATCACATAGAACACATGTCACATAGAACACATAGAACACATAGAACACATATCACATAGAACACATGTCACATAGAACACATGTCACATAGAACACATAGAACACATAGAACACATATCACATAGAACACATATCACATAGAACACATGTCACATAGAACACATGTCACATAGAACACATATCACATAGAACACATGTCACATAGAACACATGTCACATAGAACACATATCACATAGAACACATTTACACTTAGCACCCACACTACTCCGGGTTACCTCATAGGTTGGATTTTAATAAAGATAAAGGATTATCTTATCTTATCTTAAACTAAAGGGTTACTGAGGACCTCATCTATTAGATCTACATCTGTATCCAGATGTGAATGAGATAAACATGTCATGTCTGGACTTCCTGCTTTATGTTTCTTTATTCAAAGTGTTAAAGGGATTAACCTTCATATTTTCACATTAAAGACTCCTCTTAATATCTTAATATCAACAGATGATGACATCATTTAATAATGGAACTTCGTCTGTCTTTTAATAGACATGTATAATTAATATAATATAATATAATATAATGTAATGTAATGTAATATGATATGATATGATATAATATAATATAACAAAATATAACATGATTTGATATAATGTAATATTTTATATGATAGTATATGATTTAACATAATATCATTTATATGATATGATATAATATTGTAATAAAATAAAATAACTAAAATAAAATAAAACATAATATAACAAAATATGATATGATATATATATTATATCCTCCTGATCTCCAGGTAAACCCTCCTCAAGGATTCCTGGAGCCTCCTTAAGGACACTCGTAGTCTCCTTAAGGACACTCCTAGTCTCCTTGAGGACACTCCTAGTCTCCTTTAGGACACTCGTAGTCTCCTTTAGGACACTCGTAGTCTCCTGGAGGACACTCGTAGTCTCCTTTAGGACACTCGTATTCTCCTTAAGAACACTCCTAGTCTCCTTTAGGACACTCGTAGTCTCCTTGAGGACACTCGTAGTCTCCTTGAGGACACTCCTAGTCTCCTTTAGGACACTCCTAGTCTCCTGGAGGACACTCCTAGTCTCCTTTAGGACACTCGTAGTCTCCTTGAGGACACTCCTAGTCTCCTTTAGGACACTCCTAGTCTCCTGGAGGACACTCCTAGTCTCCTTTAGGACACTCGTAGTCTCCTTGAGGACACTCGTAGTCTCCTTGAGGACACTCCTAGTCTCCTAGTCTCCTGGAGGACACTCGTAGTCTCCTTAAGGACACTCGTAGTCTCCTTTAGGACACTTGTAGTCTCCTGGAGGACACTCGTAGTCTCCTTTAGGACACTCGTAGTCTCCTTAAGGACACTCGTAGTCTCCTTAAGGACACTCGTAGTCTCCTTTAGGACACTCGTAGTCTCCTGGAGGACACTCGTAGTCTCCTTTAGGACACTCGTAGTCTCCTTAAGGACACTCGTAGTCTCCTTTAGGACACTCGTAGTCTCCTGGAGGACACTCGTAGTCTCCTTTAGGACACTCGTAGTCTCCTGGAGGACACTCGTAGTCTCCTAGTCTCCTTGAGGACACTCGTAGTCTCCTTTAGGACACTCGTAGTCTCCTTTAGGACACTCGTAGTCTCCTGGAGGACACTCATAGTCTCCTTTAGGACACTCGTAGTCTCCTTAAGGACACTCGTAGTCTCCTTTAGGACACTCGTAGTCTCCTTTAGGACACTCGTAGTCTCCTGGAGGACACTCGTAGTCTCCTGGAGGACACTCGTAGTCTCCTAGTCTCCTTGAGGACACTCCTAGTCTCCTTTAGGACACTCGTAGTCTCCTTGAGTCTCTCCTTCTCCTTGAGGACACTCCTAGTCTCCTTTAGGACACTCGTAGTCTCCTTGAGGACACTCCTAGTCTCCTTGAGGACACTCGTAGTCTCCTGGAGTCTCCTCCTTCTCCTTGAGGACACTCCTAGTCTCCTTTAGGACACTCGTAGTCTCCTTGAGGACACTCCTAGTCTCCTAGTCTCCTTGAGGACACTCCTAGTCTCCTTTAGGACACTCGTAGTCTCCTTTAGGACACTCGTAGTCTCCTTGAGGACACTCGTAGTCTCCTGGAGGACACTCGTAGTCTCCTAGTCTCCTTGAGGACACTCCTAGTCTCCTTTAGGACACTCGTAGTCTCCTTGAGGACACTCCTAGTCTCCTAGTCTCCTTGAGGACACTCCTAGTCTCCTTTAGGACACTCGTAGTCTCCTGGAGGACACTCCTAGTCTCCTAGTCTCCTTGAGGACACTTCTAGTCTCCTTTAGGACACTCGTAGTCTCCTTGAGGACACTCCTAGTCTCCTGGAGGACACTCCTTCTCCTTTAGTTTAACACTCCTAGTCTCCTTTAGGACACTCGTAGTCTCCTTGAGGACACTCCTAGTCTCCTGGAGGACTTTGTTTAAACACCCAGAGAGTTCCTGGAACTCTCTGGGTGTTTAAACAGGTTCATTTAATCAATTAATAATTTAATAATTTAATAATTTAATAATTTAATAACTCCATGTGTTAAACAGAGACATTGAGGGGGACACTGCAGTGGTGGCTGGTTTAACTGAACTGTGGTGACTGGTTTAACTGACTGGTTTAACACCACTAACGGTGGTGAAGCAGTTAATGGAGCTGTTCTCCGGTAGTAACGGTCTGTGGGCGGGCACCGGGGAGGGCAAGGAGAGCTGTGATTGGCTGAGGGCGCCGTGGAGGCGGGAAGCTCTTCTGGATATGAAGAGCAGCGATTGGCTGAGGGCGGTGACGTCACGCGCAGTATCAGCCGGTTAATAAGACGCCGGTGCGAGAGGTTAGAACAGAGACACGAGAACCAGAGAACCAGAACCAGACCCGGTCCTCCTCTAGACCCGGTCAGACCCAGACCTCCTCCTCTAGACCCGGTCCTCCTCTAGACCCGGTAGACCCGGTCCTCCTCCTAGACCCGGTACAGACCCGGTACAGACCCGGTCCTCCTCTAGACCCGGTACAGACCCGGTACAGACCCGGTCCTCCTGTAGACCCGGTCCTCCTGCAGACCCGGTCCTCCTGTAGACCCGGTCCTCCTCAGACCCGGTCCTCCTGTAGACCCGGTCCTCCTGCAGACCCGGTCCTCCTGTAGACCCGGTCCTCCTGTAGACCCGGTCCTCCTGTAGACCCGGTCCTCCTGTAGACCCGGTCCTCCTGCAGACCCGGTCCTCCTGTAGACCCGGTCCTCCTGCAGACCCGGTCCTCCTGCAGACCCGGTCCTCCTGTAGACCCGGTCCCTGCAGACCCGGTCCTCCTGTAGACCCGGTCCCGGTCCTGCAGCATGGTGCAGCAGGCCGGTCCCGGTCCCGGTGCCGGTCCGTCCCGCTGCGGGGCCTCTGTGCACATCAAGCGGCCCATGAACGCCTTCATGGTGTGGTCCCGGGGCCAGAGGAGGACCCTGACCCTGCAGGCCCCCGACATGCACAACGCAGAGATCTCCAAGCGGCTGGGGAAGCGCTGGAGGCTGCTGCAGGACGCGGACAAGGTCCCGTTCATCCGGGAGGCGGAGCGGCTGCGGCTGCAGCACATGGCGGACCACCCGGACTACAAGTACCGGCCCCGCAAGAAGCCCCGCAGCGAGGGGCCCCGCAGCGAGGGCCCCGCAGCGAGGGGCCCCGCAGCGAGCCGGCAGGGGCCCCGAGAGGAGCCGGCAGGGGCCCCAAGAGGAGCTCCAAGACCAAGCCCTGCAGGCCGGCGGCCCCCACCCCAGACCCCCGGTACCGGTACCTGCTGACCGGGTACCGGGCCGGCGAGCTGGTGAAGCAGGAGTTCACCGACTCCGAGGAGGAGGAGGAGGAGGAGAGGAAGGAGGAGGAGGAGGAGGAGGAGGGGCCCCCCGTGGACGGGTCCTCCTCCTCCTCCTCCTCTGGGAGGCTCTTCTACAGCTTCAAGAACATCACCCGGCAGGGCGCCAGCACCCCGGCCTCCTCCTCCTCCTCCTCCTCCTCCTCCTCCTCCCCGGCCTCCTCCTCCCGGTCCTCGTCCTCCTGCTGTGGGGAGGACCTGGAGGACCTGCAGGAGGCCTCAGACTTCACCCTGAGCCTGCTGGCCGGCTTCCAGGCCTCCTCCTCCTCCTCCTCCTCCGAGCCGTGGAACGCCTCCTCCTGCTCGGCCCCGGGGAACCTGAGCCTGTCCCTGGTGGACAAAGACCTGGACTCGTGTGGCAGTGAGGGCAGCCTCGGGTCCCACTTCGACTTCCCGGACTACTGCACCCCCGAGCTCAGCGAGATGATCGCC
The DNA here is from genome assembly GCF_027596085.1 of Anoplopoma fimbria. NCBI lineage: Eukaryota > Metazoa > Chordata > Actinopteri > Perciformes > Anoplopomatidae > Anoplopoma > Anoplopoma fimbria. The sequence continues at coordinate 488,282 of NC_072466.1, read as the reverse complement.
GGGAGCTGGCTGGAGGCCAACTTCTCAGACCTGGTGTTCACCTATTGACCCCGAGACCCGGGTCTCCGGGTTCTGGATCTCCGGGGTGTCTGGCCTGAGGAGACCCGGTCTGGACTCACCAGGTTTATGGATTCAGTTTTCTGTTCTCGGGTCTGAACCGGGACCTGAACTATGCATCTAATGGACTCTAGGACCAGGACCAGGACCACTGCAGGACTCTTTTATGGGACTCCTTTGAGTTCTCCTCCTTTCTATTTCACATGTGGGGTTGCCAGGTCTGAGGAGACCACATCCAGCGTTAGAACCCAAACCCAGCAGACAGAACCTTGTTTTATACGAACAGAACCAAACATACCTCATCTTTTAATATCAAGAAGTCAAACTATTTTGGATATTTTTGTACAGTCAACGGCACTTCTCCTCCTTCTCCTCCTTCTCCTTCTCCTCTTCTCCTCCTTCTCCTTCTTTGTGACTGGGGATATTATGATTTGTAATTTGAGCATGTGAGGGTTCAAATCCCAGCCGGCCTGCCTTGCTTTAATGCCTTGCTTTAATGCCTTGCTGTGTACAGGGGGTGGTTGGGGACCAGGTCCGGTCCGGTCCGGTCCGGTCCGGGTTGTATATGTTGTGTAAGATAGTTAAAGTTGACTCTGTACGTTGGTGTGAGTGAGGAGAGAAACTGGACTTTGTTTCATTTTTCTAACGTTAACGGCACAGATTTGTTTTTTGCTGATTATTTTTGTGCAATATAAAAGAAAAGAGGAAAAAAGAACCGTCCCGAGTGTTTGTGTCGGAGAACCGGAGAACCTGAGTTAATAAATCAGCTGGAACTGAGTCATCGCTCTGTCATTGATCAGCTCCACTAACCGCTCTGACTTCATCCTCTCAGGGTCCGACTCCTTCTGGACTCCTTCAGGTCTCCTTCAGGTCTCCTTCAGGTCTCCTTCAGGTCTCCTTCAGGTGTTCCAGAGCTTTCACCCGCCTCACATGGTCCTCAGACACCACGGCGGCTCCAAACCTGACAGTCCAGCTCCTATGTCACGAGGTCTGAAAGTGTTTTTTCTCTTAGTTCAGAGTCTCTGAACCGTTCTAAAGACGCTCCAGACGTTCAGTCCAATGGTCGGAGGATATTTTAGATTTATTCTTTTTAGAGATCTGAAAGTTGCTTCATGCTTAAAAACAAGTGGAGAGTCTTTGTTAACTCCAGAGTATTTAAATGCATTCTGTGATCTCCAGAGGAAGACCATGTGTTGTGACTGAAAGCTCCTTACATAATAATCCTGAATACTTTCATATAAAAGCGTCTGAATCGTCTCTGTTGCCGCTGACGACGTCCCCTTACTGTCCTGGAGCTTTTAGTCAGGTCACATGATCTTCATCACCACCTGTTTGCTCAAAAGTTCAGTTTCAGGAATAGTTGAGGATATTCCAGCGGTCCTGAAGGGGTCTTTAAGCCCCGCCTCCAGAACCAGACTAAACATTAGACTTCTGTCCCTGATGGTCTGTGGACCACAGCTCCCATTACACACAGAGGAGGAACTGGTTCACCACCAGTAAGACGTTGAACCACCAACGAGCTCCAGCTCATCAGTTAACATCGTGAAACACACTTATTGCTCCCTGATCACAAGCAGTGGTGATCATCACTGATCACTGATGATCATCACTGATCACTGATGATCACTGATGATCATTACTGATCACTGATGATCATTACTGATCACTGATGATCATCACTGATCACTGATGATCCATAGTGTCAGATGCAGATCTCTTTGTTGGTTTCATCAGCTGGTCTACAAGGATCCAGAATATTTATTTATTCAGAATTAAAACCCTCTGAAGGCAGTAAACCATTAAAAATACTAAACGTTGTACTTTTACTTTGTTATAGTAATTTATTGTGTTTTTATTTCTTCATAAAAACACACAATTCAAATGAAATAAAATATATGTTTTATGGATTAAAACAGATCTGTTCATTAGTAGTTTTAATGATGTATTATAATCTTAGAGCTAGTGTTAGGAAGTTAAACATCATAATTCATCTCTAATATCTATTTATATTAATGTGAAAACATCTCCTTCAAACTACTGGATTTATTCTAGTTTATCACCAACACTACATTTTACAGATTACATTGAACACATCATGATAACGTTATAATTTACCTTCAGACAATACTCTGAACAGAGCCTGAACGCATCATAATGTAACTGAACAGAGCCTGAACGCATCATAATGTAACTGATCATAATGTAACTGAACAGAGCCTGAACGCATCATAATGTAACTGAACAGAGCCTGAACGCATCATAATGTAACTGAACAGAGCCTGAACGCATCATAATGTAACTGAACAGAGCCTGAACGCATCATAATGTAACTGAACAATAGTGATATCTTTAAAATCAAACCTCCTGATTTTATGGAAATAAAGTCGCTAAACAAAATGTTAATATTTTAATAAGTGGATAAGAATATATATTTTATTTAAGTTTAAACTTTCAGAGAAGAGATTGATGATATTTTCAGAATAAAGTTTCAATAAATGTTAAAGAGTTACATGCTGGGCCGGGCTGGGGGGCGGAGCTAAAGGAAACGCTACTGAGCATGCTCAGTGGAGCCAGTGATGGTGTTCAGGATGCAGCTGCTTCAGCTGCTGGTGCAATGCATGCTGGTACATGTAGGAACCTTCGGCAGGAGGACTCAGCGGTCTGGGTCGGTCTGCAGGCTGATCTCCTCTCCTGAGACCGGGCCGCGTTCCTCCACCCTTTGTTTTGTTTACGTTACCCAGAATGCAATGCTCAGGCCTGATTTGAAGTCTGGAGAGGTCAGGAGGTCAGGAGGTCACCGGGTC
>NC_072466.1:470421-477921 GCF_027596085.1 Anoplopoma fimbria | reverse complement strand
TCTACCTCAGTAAAACTTGTGAATACTTGTATTTTAATGTGTCATATGTGTGTGTGTATGTTGGATGTGAGTGGACCATCTGAGTCCATAATAAAGATTTATTTTTATGATCAATAAAAGAGTCGATCGATCAACATGCAGATTTTATTTCTTTAGTTCACAACAGATTCATGTGATGAAGACGATGATGATGATGATGAAGAAGAGCACTGAGGAAACATCAACATGCAGCTTATTGATTATAATAATACACTTATTGATCAGTTTGTTTAACTAACATTTAATTATTGTTTAATATTAATTATCATTAAAGATTATTTTCATGATTTATTGATGTTTGATCAGTAAACTGATAAAAACATCAATAAATATTCTGATCAAGACGACGACAAAACATTCATTGATTTTATAATATTTATAGATTAATGCTCTTCCTTCAGAATAAAAGCCTCTGATTTTATTCTCTTGGCTCACAGCTAAAAGTTATTATTTTTCTGATGTTTTAATTTACGAGTTAAATAATAATGAGATTCATAACATTAATATCAGAATATCATAACTGTTTGTAAACATCGCAGCTCAAACTATTATTAACATCTGTAGAAATAAAACGTTTAAACACAGAAACTCATTTTATCTTCTGATGAGTTTCACCAGAGCTAGACAACAACAACAACAACGTCAACAACAACGTCAACGTCAACGACAACAACGACGACGACAACAACAACGACAACGACAACGACGACAACAACAACGACAACAACGACGACGAACACGACGACAACAACGACGACAACAACAGCGACGACGACAACAACGACGACAACAACAACGACGACAACAACGTGCAGATCTCCTAAACTAAACTTCGTCCACCAGCAGACGCTCCTCCTCCTCTGACGATCAGAAACATCAAACAACGTTTTAACGGCTCGTCAAACCTTTTCATGACTCAGCAGCTCAGAGTATCAGTTCTAATATTAATATTAATTATTTATATTAATATTAGAACATCTCCTTTAAAATACTGGATTTTACGATATTACATTTGAACACATGATGATTTACCTTCACCAATACCCATTTTTACTGTTTTACAGCTTGAACGCACCGTAATGTACCAGAATGGAACCTCCGTACCTTAGCAGTTAGCTAACAGTTAGCTTGCAGTTAGCAGCACTGTCTACAGAGACACTCCATGCTGATGCATGATGGGAATTCATTACAATTTAAAAGGTCTGATTGAGTTGGTTTTTCCACCTGTTGCTATTAGCTCCGTTATTTAGCCACGCAGGGCGGTGCTGCTAACCAGCTGCTAACAGCTGGAGGGGGGGGTAGTAATAGCCGTAACCGCTGTATGAGCGATTAGCTTAGTGATTAGCTAGCGAGTATAAAGGGGAACTCGTATTGATCCTGGTGTCGTGTCACTTTAAGAGTTCTTCTCTTCATACCGTTGTTATTACGAGTTGTCTATAAAGGTCCTGATTGGTTCAGAGGGTTTGGAGGCGTCTCCTGGTGGACACTCAGTGCTCTCTGTTCACGGGTCACGATGAGGTCACGATGAGGTCACGACGAGGTCACAGGATGCTCTCCCGCTCCTCGCCGAAGGTGACGGTGTCGGAGGACACGGTGCAGATCTCCGGCGGGTCTCCGGGTTTCAGGCCCCTCTTCAGGTGAACCACTCGGACGTTCTCGTTGTTGGGACCCGGCCTGGTGGCCGTGGTGGAGGAGGAGGAGGAGCTCGGGGAGAGGATGACATCACTGGAGGAGGAGGCGGGGTTGGAGGAGGTGGAGCCCTCTGCGGGGGGGCGGGGCCGGTTGCCCTGCTGGGCGTTGGTGTTGTTGTTGAGCGTGACGTTGCTCGGCGTGCGGTTCAGGTTGAAGGACTTGGAGGAGGTCCAGCTCTCCTCGGGGCTGCTGGCCAGCAGGCTGCACTGGTCCTCGGAGCAGATGGACATGCGGGCGACCGCCGGGTCCTGGAGGCCGCTGAGGCTGCTGGGAAGTCCCCTCTTCCTGGCCACGCCCTCCTCGTCCAGCTCGATCAGGTTGGCCCTCTCCAGCTGCGACAGGTCCGCCTCCTCGTCCTGCAGCGAGTGGTTCGGCGAGCTCTCGTTGGACCGCACGCCCGAGTCCGACGAGTCCTTCTTGTCCAACATGGCGTCCGACAGGTAGTCCTTCCCCTTCAGCGCCAGAGAGCCGCCGAGGGGTTTGTGGTCGACCGCCTTCCTTCCGTCTTTCAGCAGAGGAGCGTTGTCTGACTCCTCCGACTCCTCGTCATCGCTGGTCAGCTTCTGGTAGCGCAGCCCGCCGCCGGCCTTCAGCTTCAGGTCGGCGGCGCCCTGGAACAGCCCCCTTTCTCTGCGGAGGTCTTGCGGGTCAGCAGGGACTTGGAGGACCCGTGGTCCCCCTTCTCGTCCTCCTCCGTGATGGGGTCCAGGCCGTCGCCGTTGGAGGTGAAGTCGGCGCTCTCTGCCGGCGGTTTGCCGCCGCTCCTCTTGTTGAAGGACTTGCGTCCGTCTTGCTCGCCGCCGTCTTTGCTCTTGTCCTCTGATGATGATGTCATGAACTGTCCCGGCTGCGGTTGGACGGGCCTCTCTCCGCCGCCGCCGCCGCCCATCTCCACCTGAGCCATCTGGGCGATGTACTCCTGGTAGGCGTTGCGGTACTCGTCCTGCTGCCGGTCCGTCAGCCGGACGATGTCGTTGGAGGACTCCTGGGAGTTCAGGCTGGTCATGCTGGCGGTGCGGTGAGCGCCACCCTGAGGACAAACACCACAGAAGAAGAGTGTGTTTATAGATGAATGAAGATGAGATGGTTAATAACATGATTATAAATGTGTAACAGCTCACCATCCACGGCGTGTTCCCGAGTCTCGGAGCCTCGTCCAGTCCCACCGTGCTCAGCTCCTCAAAGCTCAGGTTGAAGCTGTACATCGGAGACGTATCTGCTCCGGCGTGGGGCGGAGCAGACGCTCGCCGTCCCGCCTCGGTGTGACCGCCCACGACGCTGCCTTGCTCACTGGCAGCTTCCTCGTGCAGCACCTGACTCTCTATGTGACGCATGTCCAGAACCTGCAGGAGACAGGTAACGTCACACCTGGACAGCTGCAGCCCTCTCCACCTTAACATGCTAACATGCTAACAGGCTAACAGGTGACTCACCGTGGCTCTGAACAGCTGCCAGTCTCCAAAGTTCATGCTCATCTCCTTCTTCAGCTCGTCGATGTTGCACTGAGACAGCACTCTGCCGTTGACGTTGGCCTGGAAACCAGAGAAGCAGTTTAGTGTCATGTGACCTTTTCTCTTCCTCATTCCTCACAGACTCGATGACCACGGCGGCTGAGGCCACGCCCACCTTCCTGATGGTGGCGCTGTAGTGTCCCATCATGCTCTGGTCGATGCCGTCGATCTGCCGCACGCGCTCACACATGGCCTCCGTCGTCATGGAGCTGAGGAGGAGGGCCGGGGACGCCGACACCACGGAGGACGGACCCTGGACACAAAACACACGCAGGTTCGATTCCCAGGGAACTACAATTAGACGTTTCAGAAACTACAACACAGGAAGTCACAGTTCTATCAGGACTAGGAGAAGGTTAGTGAGACGCTAGTGTGTAATCTCAAATCACTCATCAGCCTCCAGCTCCTCTCAAACATCCACTGTTTATACATATATACACACACACATATATATATATGTATATATACATATATATCACTTTATATTGATATGTATTTAACGAGATAGCTTTATGTTCTCCTTATTCAGTGTTTTATTAAAGTCAAAGCAAAGTGAAGGAAAAAAATAAATAATATGTTTTTATTTCTCAGAGGTTTTGTTTTGGTGCCAATCAATTAAAATACCAAAGAAAACCAGAACAAAGCAACACAAACAGCTACTCTACTGAGGCTACAGGCTAGTCCAGGCAAGGTGCATGCTGGGAGTTGTAGTGGGCAGAAGGAGTTAGTCTGATCAGGCAGAGAGGAAGGAAGGAAGGAAGGAGTTAGGTAGAGTTCAATACCTGCTTCCTTTTCAAAGATGAAACCTTATACTGCAGACAGACAGACAGACAGACAGACAGACAGGTGAGGAATGAAATACCTGGAAAACAAAGATGGCTGACAGAAAAGTGGAAAAGATTTCTGCCAATATTTTCTCCTGATTTCACTTTGAGATCAGAAGAAGAAACAGAAGAATAATCAACTCGTAGATGAAGTCCCTGAACGCTACGCAGCCTCACAAACCACAGAAGAAGAGAGAGAGGCGGAGCCTGCTGTCATCAACAGCAGCAGAAGAAGAAGATCAAAAACACTGAAAGCAGGGGATGCTGGGAACGTTTTAAAAGTACGGAAGGTCATTAGTGCCAAAAAATAAATACAATCATGCATGAAGGTCAAAATAAATATTTCGGTTTGGAAGTGCTGGTCGGAAAAAACAAATATTAAAATTAAAAACTCTTTCACGATGTTCTTTTGTAATATAAAGGAGATAACTTTAATAATGAATTAATAATCTAAAAATAAAACCTTTAATAAGATTTATTAGTTATTATTTTAATGTATTTTAAACTTCTTTCTTTCCCTGGTTTTAATGGGCTTCTATCCAAACCTGACAATTAATATTAATAATAAAAAATACAGTAATGGATATAAGAAATACTTTTAGTCACTATTATTATTATGAAAAAAATGTTTTTATTAATTTAATTCTGTTTGTTTTAAAATAGAAAATGTCCAAACTTATATCAGAAAATGTTTTGATGTGAATGTTAAATTAAATGTAAAATAAGTAATTCATCCTTTAATGTATGTTTTTTATTGAAACATGAATTAATGACTCATCCTTCATAACGAGTTATTCAAAGGTAAACAGGAAACAGAAGCTTCAGGCTTCAGGACTCGTACTCACAGCGCTGACGTCCCGGCTGAAGGACTGTTTGGGTGGAGGTCGAGGGTGGAGGTGTGATGGGTAGGTGGAGGCCATGAGAGGGCGAGGCAGCTGGTAAACGTGATGGGGGAAATATGGCTGAAGGGGGGGGGGAGAAAATCAAAATAATGTTCACGGAGACGATTCGACCTCAAACAAGAAGAACGAAGCAAATCATAAAAACAGTGAATCTCTGCTGAAACAGGTGATCAATGATGATCAATATCTATCAATGATGATCAATATCTATCAATGATGATCAATATCTATCAATGATGATCAATATCTGACCGATTTACTCTTTGATGACGTCACACTTTATTGACCTATAAAACCCTCTGATGCTGTTCACACCAAACACACAGCGTCTGCGCTGCTCTCAGAGTCTGATGGTCCGGTTTACTGCAGACGTTTGAACACAACATAAACTATTAACTTTTATTTAATCACAATAAACGGATAGAAAAGATGAAATAACAACAGAATGATCCATCCATCCATTTTCCTTCCGCTTACCCGGGCCGGGTCGCGGGGGCAGCTAGCTAAGGAGGCTCCTCCAGACGTCCTTCTCCCCAGCAACACTTTCCAGCTCCGCCAGACGAGATATATAATCCCTCCAGCGTGTTCTGGGTCGACCCCGGGGCCTCTAACAAAACATTACTTAATTCATTCATCAACAGAATGATGAATGAATGAATGAATGTTTTGTTAGTTTTCTCCTCGAGACAACAATCAATCAGCTCTTAAAATGCTTGTTTTCTGAATGGAGTTTGGTTTGATCGATGCTAAGCTATGCTAACGTTGTAGCTGCTCCATCAACACTCAACATAACGTCATATAGACGTAAATACATCAGCGTGGTTATTGTTAGTACCTTTGGTTTACACTCGTGTATTTACACACAGTCTGGTCTCTGTACTAGTATGAGGCGGCATAGAGGATGAACTTTCTTTGACTTTGTTTGTGATGTAGTCGGTGGCGTTCGGTGTGAACACGTCATCAGTCCGTGTGACTGATCAGCTGATGACAGCAGAGATTCAACGAAAACAAGAACTGAAATTTAACGACAGAAACACAAACGACAGAAGGTGAAGCTGGACCAGGTGACCAGGTGAACTGTGACATCACGGCTGAACCTTCCAATCAGCAAGTCGGGGAACCTGTCTGGGACTGTAACAGAACCTGAGAGCTGCTTCCTGTCTCTGTGAGTGACATCAGTGGTTGTGGGCGGAGCCTGCACTCACCCTGTTGTAGAACGGGTGCTGCGGTCCGGCCATGCCGCTGTAGACCACGCCCCCCGCCGGAGGCACGAACGGCCCGCTGAAGGAGGCGGAGGGAGAGCACGCCGACGACACCTGGCTGTACATGGAGGTGGGGCGGGGCTGGGGCTCCTGCAGGGGGAGGGGGGGGTATGTGACCCCGCCCATATTCATCTGCTCCCGGGCAGCACGAACATCTGGATCAGAGAGAGAGGGAAAACATCTGGATGAGAGACAACATCTGGATCAGACAGAGAGAGTTTAAAAACAACCGAGAGAGAGAGACGAGAGAACATCTGGATCAGAGAGAACATCTGGATCAGAGAGAACATCTGGATCAGAGAGAACATCTGGATCAGAGAGAAGGTAACATCAGTAGTACTAGTTGTAGTACTAGTATCAGTAGTACTAGTATCAGTAGTAGTAGAAGTACCTGCTATGATCTCCCTCAGTTTGGGGTCCAGGTTCACGGTGCAGGGCAGGAAGGTCCGGATGTCTCTGGACGTCAGGACCGGAGTCCGTGAGGACAAGAAGACCTCGAAGCTACGAGCATCTCCATCGATCTCCAGAAGAGGCTCCACGTCTTTAGTGGTGGGGACGTTCTTTGATACTCTGAGAGGAGGAGAAGAAGGAGAAGAAGGAGGAGGAGAAGAAGAAGAAGAAAGGAGGAGAAAGAGGAGGAGAAAGAAAAGGAGAAGGAGAAGGAGAAGAAGGTGAAAGAGGAGGAGAACAGGAAGAAAAATAAAAAGAAGAAGAGAAACTTGTTTTTACTACTGATGGTGAACGCATCTCTCTGTGTGAAGCGTCCAATCAGAGCGCAGGTGACCTCTGACCTCTCGTAGATGGTCTTGAGCGTGGCCTGGTCTGGGACTCCGTCGGTCTCCTCCAGGTACAGGATGAGCCAGGAGGTCCTGTAGGGCCACTGCTCCGTCAGGTTGATCCAGGACGCCAGGCGGTCCCAGTTAAAGCTGATCTGATTGGCTCTCAGCAGGCGACCTGCAGGAACACCGTGTAACCCCGTCATGTGTGTGTATAAATATATCTTTAGTGTATAAATATATCTTTAGTATATAAATATATCTTTAGTGTATAAATATATCTTTAGTGTATAAATATATCTTTAGTATATAAATATATCTTTAGTGTATAAATATATCTTTAGTATATAAATATATCTTTAGTGTATAAATATATCTTTAGTATATAAATATATCTTTAGTATATAAATATATCTTTAGTGTATAAATATATCTTTAGTATATAAATATATCTTTAGTGTATAAATATATCTTTAGTAAATATAAATATATCT
>NC_072466.1:437921-457921 GCF_027596085.1 Anoplopoma fimbria | reverse complement strand
CTCAGCTGTCAATGGGTGAAGGCAGGGTTCACCCTGGACAGGGTTCACCTGGACAGGGTTCACCTGGACAGGTTCACCTGGACAGGGTTCACCTGGACAGGTCTCCAGTCTGTCACAGGGCTGACATATAGAGACAAACAACCACTCACACTCACATCCACACCTACGGGCAGTTTAGAGTCTTCATGAACCTAAGCTGCATGTCTTTGGACTGTGGGAGGAAGCCGGAGAACCCGGAGAGAACCCACGCTGACACGGGGAGAACATGCAAACTCCACACAGAAGGTTGTCCAGCCCGGGAATTGAACCCGGGCCCCTCTTGCTGTGAGGCGACAGTGCTCATTCTTTAAATAATGCATTTATTTATTAATGCATTATTTTCTTCATATTCTTTGGATTAATCTGTTCTTCAGTAAAGACAATAGAGCTTAAACATTATCATGTTTGGTACATTTAATGACATACAGATTTATTTATCCAGGTAAATATTTATTGTTATTATCTTAACTAATAAGAAGCCTATGCCATGTCAATGATTTTGAAGGTGTTGCTGTTTTCTATGGACAACTCTAAATGTTGATTTATAAAAGATAGACGCTGCTTTATTTTATATATTTAATATACACAATGAAATCTTATATTTTAAAGAAATAGTTTTAGCACATAACTGTGGCATTGTGCATCAATCATTTTGTATATGGAATAGAGGAGGACAATGTGTCACTACCTAATATTGTAAAATGTCAGAATATCTAGTGACCACAGTTTCATATTCAGTTCATTATTGATTGGAGAAAGAAAAGATGTACAGTTGCACAGTTAAGCTGCTGGCAGTTCATTGATAAACAAAAACAAATAGTTATTTTTCTGTCGATCAGCTGATCAATTAGTCTGCTGATCTAAGGTGCGTCCTTGTCTTTATTCAGGCCTTTAAAATGAAATGTAATCATTTGGATTATTCCAGTTTGGAATGTGTTTATTTTAAATCATTTGTCCTGTTGGCTTTAATGGTTCTGTGTCGGACCTGAAGCAGAGAAAAGTGACTTGTACAATCATCTGAAGAAATGAATATGATTTCTCATAAACAGCGTATCATAGTGTCGGCCTGCTTCCCTGTCACTTTATTAGGGTTTAAAGTGCAGGACGTATAAGATAAGATAGTCCTTTATTAATCATACACATTTAGTACGCTCTTATCTTCCTGTTGTGACTATACAGCTACTCTGATAATCTCCCAACGACAAACATCAACAACACACATTTATGGTCAAGTGTCAAAAAAATCCAAGGTTTAATCACATCATTTACAAAAACACAAACAAACATGTTGTCCATATCAAACCTACAGATGTGTGGCTGGTTCGCTGTGAGAACATTAATCTTTGTGAATCGTCTCAAACAATGGCCGCAGCCTTTGATATTCATCATTAACGTCCTCATCCAGGCCTCATGACGCGGTTCAGTTCAAAATGTGGAAACAGGAAAACATACGGGAACATTTAGAAATCTGCTCTCCTGAAGAAGAAGAAACAGACACAAACGAGTTGGTGGTGATGAGAAATACTAAAGGTCTTTTGTTCTACTTAACACTGATTTAAAACACGTCATGGAGAGAACGATGGACCGTAGAGTTAGGGACGTACTGGGCTACATAACGTGCTAACATGATAGCATGACGCGGCAATTTAACATACATTAATGGAGTAAGGACTTAAACCAAAACCTCCAGCTAGTCTGAACCTTCAGCTAAATCAAGCTGCTGAACCAAACTGTCCTGTTAGCTAAACGTGTATCAGGTGTTTTTAGCCCAGCTGAACTGTTAGCCAAACACAAAAATATCAGTTTTGGTCTCCACGCTGATCCGTTTTTCATAACCTGAACCAAACTGGTAAAGTTGATAAAATGAACCATTTTCTAGCCAAACAAGTTGGTTTATTTAATTAAGTCTCAGCTAATCTGAACTCCTCTACCGGCTAAACTGCCCGTTAGCCAAACCAAACCGTCGTGGTGTAGTTTGTTTTTTACTAAACTCTTTGCTCAACTAAACATAACTGTTGACACCATGGATGTACAATAAGAATATAGATAAAAATCTGTAAAGTGATAATACTGTAAAGTCCATGAGCTAGCGGGAGAATCTCTTCTGCACAATAAAGTTGGCTGGAAGTAAACCAGGAAGCTAGAAACTTCTTTTTGGCGTTTGTGCCAGATGAGCAATTCTCCCTAGACTGAACAGGCTCCATATTTGGGTCCAGTTAGTTCTTACTGTACATCCACGGTTTAGCCATAACCTGAACCATTAGCTGTACAAAACTGATTATTAACTGCCTCGTTAGCTTGCCTGATCAAAACCATTATATATAAACTGTTTTAGCTTTCACACAGAACAGTTAGCTAACGGTTTTAGTTTCCTCATTGAACCATTAGCTAACCTGAACCCAACAGTTTTAGCCTCCACAGAGCTGTAAGCTAACGTAAACCAGTCTGATTAGCTTCAAAACTAACTAGGTAACCATACTTTGAGCCTTTAGTTAACCCTAAACCAGTGTTAGCAGCTGAACCGAGGCGTTTGCTAAACTTAACCAGCTTATTTTAGCTGCTAAATTGAACCGTTAGCTAACCTGAACCAAACCGTTTAGCTTCTAAAGTAAACGTTGGCCAAACCAAACTTGCTAACCCCTTCATGGCACCAACAGATGGGAATGTTGGGTTCACTTCCTGCTGTTATGGGATACTTTTATTTGAGGGGGTTCCTAATCTGTATTTCACTTCATATCCTGGAGTTTAAACTTCAGAGTTTGAGCTCTTTTCCTAAAGTTTCGTGCTGCGTTTTCATCTTCTTCAAGCTGCATCACATCGTACATCAAAACACAAGTCTTTGAATTACATAAATAACATCTTGACAAAAACTTGACATCTACAAATGTAAACACAACGCCGTCCTCACCGCTCACACATCAACAAAGAGTTAATACTTATCCTGCTAAGTAGCACTTTTTCTTGTAAAAGACAAAACAACTAAGGCGACTGAGTGGAATAATCATTGGCACTTTCTCCAAACTATAATTCTATGAACACTGTGAAGTCGTGGTTGAATAGATAATAACACGATGAGTCAGACAGTCTGGGAGGAATGTGGAGGAGATCCTTTGTTCATTCATCTATTGTTGAATGCACTAAGTCACCGGCGTGCTCATTTAGACGTCCACCTGCTCATTCTGTGGGTTCATATACTCGACTTTTCTTTGACCTGCTTGCATTCGTTCATGTTCTTGTTAAATTGTCCGTTCAGTCATTTTCCTTTACATCCTTTCATATATTCCTCCATTCATTCATTGGCAGGTTTTCTGACCAAAAGGAACATTGAGTCAGTTCAACACTACGAGGGCGGCCATGACACCTCAGGACAGCTGCTTCATGTGAAGCTACTATATATATATATATATACATATATGTATATATATATGTATATATATACCCTATCTTCCATCATTGCAGATTGACCTGAATCTGGCCCAAAAAATTATCTTTTTGTTTGAGTCCCGGCAGTCAAACTTCCTCGTAACGAAACAACGTCAAGTATCCTACAACACAGACCTTCAAAAATTCCGGGCCTGATTTCGTTGGCGTCATCCTGTGGATCCAAATAAAACAGTATTTTAACTTGCTGTCGTGACCATCGTGTTTCAGTACCGAGACAGGAGGAAGGTCCGTTCGATGTGGTTCACCTCCTCGTCTTTCTATACAAGTTTATGGAAATAAAATGTTGTACATGATTGTTTTTCCTTCTCTGTCTCATGTGTTTTTTTCCTTCTGGCTGCAGTTGCTGTCTGTAGCCTCACGGTGGTGCTGGACCGGCTCCTGGTGGTTCTGGACTGGCTCCTGGCGAAGGTTCTTCTGCTGGTCTTTGTGGCGGAGATGTCTCGGTTTGACCGGCAGCGCCACCGCCAGCAAAACACAGCCGATATGGAGGCTGAAGTACCAGGACCTGCAGGGAGGAGGGAACAATCAAGAGATTCTAGGTCTCATACCACGTTTACATTTTGACACACTGAATGGTTCTCCGGTTATGAGGAACGGTTTGTGGTGGTTTGGTAAACAGCATTACAGGAGGGGACGAGGTGAGACAGATGTACTGCAGCTTTAAGAAAATACATTTTTATTGGTGATTTAAAGTAGGTGGAAAGAGTGCAGGATTTTAAGTTAAACTTAAGGTCAAACCTGAGTTAAACCTGACTGAGACAAAGTCAAACCTGGGTTGAGTAACACTTGACTGGCTCAAAGTTAACCTGAGCTTAACCTGTTTCTCACAAGGTTAAACCTGAGTTAAACCTGACTGACTTACTGACCTGTAGAACTTGATGGATGGGCCGACGGACAGAAGGACAAAAGGCACCACTGTGTAGCAGATGGCGATCTGAGTGGCTGCCCACGTGATGACATCATAGACCAGTTTGTGGGTGGGTGATTGCAGGAAGTGTGGCCGAACGTTGTGTCGGACCTGAGAGAATAAAACATCATCAGCTAACAGTCAGCTAGCAGGATTAAAGCTAACAGCTAACAGTCAGCTAGCAGGATTAAAGCTAACAGCTAACAGTCAGCTAGCAGGATTAAAGCTAACAGCTAACAGTCAGTTAGCAGAATTACAAGATAAGAGCTAACAGTTAGTTAGCAGGATTACAAACTAATGGCTAACAGTAAATTAGCAGAATTAAAAGCTAACAGCTAACAGTTAGCAGGGACAGCTCACCGCTCTAGCAGCCAGCGTGATGACGATGCCGGTGAGGAAGGTGAGGTAGTAGCCCGGATAAGCTCCGTGCCACATGGCTGACAGGATGAAGGTGGCTGCCGTCGGGTGGTAGGGACATCGCTCGTAACACACCCTGTCAACCGGAGGTCAGAGGTCAGACGGAATACATTGTTGTCTAAATCATATTGTGTCTGCAGGTGCAGATAATAGTGTGTATCCTGTTACAGATCCACCAGCAGGTGGCAGCAGTCCACAGAGTATAATTAATACTGATGTGACTGTGAATGAGAAAACTGGTTCTTCATGCTGGAAGGTTTGAATAAAAACTCTTCTGAATCAGTTTGGTCCCAGCGTGCCCGGGTTCGGGCATTTAAACAAAGTGTTGAGAGTTTTAAACCCATTAACGCCTCTACTGTCTCCATCTCAACAGACTCATACTGTTTATTAAAACCATCAGTACATTATCTTAAATTCTAGTGGAGAGCTCAAAGTCTCGAAAAATCCCCAAATCTGTCAGGATGGATTTGAGCAAAATGTGTCTAAAATGATGAAGCTATAAAAAAACAGTTTGGTTTGAACAAAGAGCTGCAGCAACAAGAACCACACCATGTTGTGTACATCATACAAAGACAGGACAGTGTTAACGAGACAAAAGGAGGCTTTTAAAGGGAAACTTTAAAAAGAAAATCAAGAGTTCAAGAGGTTCATATTTTCCTGATATTTCACAGTGTGGTTCTACTGTCGATCAATAACATTAGAAACACAATGAAAACAGAATGAATGCATTCAGACCTTTTGAGCCAGTGAGCTGTCTGAATGTTCCAGTTGTCGAGGAAAACTTTGAAGCTGGTGGCTAACTGAAAGAAAACAGAGAAACCAGACAGTTTAACACTCGAACACCCAGAGAAGGTTCCTAGTAAAACCTGGTGTGTGGAGTCCGGACCTCGATGTTGAGGATCCTCAGGTTGGAGATGAGGTCCCAGCGAGGAGAGCCGTCGCTGTCGTAGCCGTTGAAGCCGAAGCCGGCGGCGTTGTTGATGGCGTCAGCTGACATTAAAAACAGAAGAAGAAGAAAGGTTAGACAGGAGGAGACAGGAGGAGTCTGAGGTTCATGGAAAGTTCATTCAACAAGAGACAGAAGACACTTTTTATTAACCATGTAACCAATTTAGGCAAAAAAACTTAATATTTGGTGCATGTATCATGTGTCCAGAAAAACACAATATTCCTACTTGTCTGTTTATATGGCTAATAAACAGGAACATTCCACTAATATTCCAGTCTACATGCATAATCTGATTAACGTTTTACATCTACATCTGGTTTGTGTTCAACGCTTTGTGTCTCAAAACGCTGTAAATAATCCAGATTTAGACTGATATTCTGAATGTGTACATGTCCATAGAGACCTTAATATTGTCGCCATATCCCACATGTCTTAATCTGAAAATGCAACACTATCCAACCAGAATATGCGGTTTACATTGACCTTATCATTTCACAATATTATCTCATTGAGACAGAGAGAGCGGAGAGGTTTCAGACACCCACCGAGCGTCCAGACGAAGTAGTACTTGGGTCTGGTGGTCAGCATGGACAGGTACAGGTAGAGCACCTGAGCGTAGAACGGCGTGTTGGCGATGAAGTCGTCGTCGATGTTTCGCTCCACGGGGAAAACTTTACACACCGACAGAAAGACCAGGAGGCAGAAGAAGGAGGTGGCCACTTTACGGACGACCTCCGTCTGAGGAGACACACATTAGTTCTAGTTTTAGTTTTTGTTCTTTTTACACCACCGACAGCTGAGAACGTCACAGACAGAAAGACATTCAGAATGTACAAAAATCAATCGCTATGCAGACGATGTGCTATTGTTCCTACACAAAATCAGATTTTCAGTTTGCAGCTTGAGTATGTGCTTCACAGATGATACATATGTGTAAAGTCTTTAAAGTATCGAATCAGAATTGACCTTTCGCCAAGCCCCGCCCCCACACTGCCACTAACTGCACTCACAGAAGAACTATTATCTTATTTTGTGAAAATCAAAAAGTGATTTCAGACAGAAGATTCTAAAATGTCAGTTTAAAGGATACATCAGGTTAAAAGTTAAAGAGAAGACAGAAGCCAAAAATAGATAATAACAAACTCTAAATCCACTAAACCAGCGTGAACCTGGAGAACATCTGGAACCATCGATGAGTCCGTGGTGAGTCTGTAAATTATGTGGTCATGTGTCGTACGTTTGGCGATGGCTCGCTCTGCCTCAGCTTGCTGTTGGACTTCCTGTCGGCCTCCTGGTCTCTATGGCGACGGGGGTCCCCCTCGATGAAGGCAATGTAGTCGTTGTAGGAGCAGGTGGGTCCGGCGAGGATCCCCATGAAGTTACAGTTGTAGCTGAAGTACTCCAGCAGACTGGGCATCCTCCTGTGGACACACACAGACCAGTAAGGCTCTGGTTTCTACACTGGGAGGTGAGCTACCTGTAGCCAGAAACTACAAACAAACCTTATCGCCAAAATCTTCTGTCGCGGAGTCAGATGTTCCTCTTTACGTGCCATCCCTGTACGAGGAAAACACAAATATATGAATTAGAGGAGCAACAGATCATAAAACTCACGGATCGGATCAGAACAAAAGGAAAAATATCTCTGATCCCTTTTTGTTGCCACCAATACTAATAATGGATCAATGATGATCCATATCGTCAACCTTCTTCAGGATGTTCATAATGTAACTGAACTGAACCTCCGTTCGTTAGCCGTTAGTGGTGCTGCTAACATTACTAGCTCTCTTCCTGTTAGCCGTTAGTGGTGCTGCTAACGTTACTAGCTCTCCTTCTGTTAGCCGTTAGCGGTGCTGCTAACGTTACTAGCTCTCCTCCTGTTAGCCGTTAGCGGTGCTGCTAACGTTACTAGCTCTTCTCCTGTTGATTTAAATCAATAAATGATGTCCTGAGGATAACGATCGTCAGTAAAACTTTATTTACACTCTGATGGTTAACGATAAACCGTGTCATTAATCTGAGGAGGGTCAGAATGGATCACTGATCAATAAGAGTCCGTTACTCCACTGATATGAATAAAAGCCACAAACGTGAACCTCCCAACAACTGGTTATCTCACCGTCATGGATCTCAAACGCCAGGCTGGTGATCTTCTGTGTGATCACCATCATGGGGCTGCAGAGAGAACAGAGAGAACCGATGGTGAGACGTTTGGACATTTGGACGGACTGAAGGTGTGTGAACGTTTCTCACCCTGTGAAGTCAGCCGAGTACATCCCGTAGTCGAAGACGTAGACCCGAGTGATCTGACACAGACTCAGGTAGCTGAGAGCCACCAGGAGGCAGTACCTGAAACGAGAACCCCGTTAACGTTTATCATGAGCAGACTGGTTCTGTTAGCGCCCCCCACAGGTTGCAGAGCCCCTTACAGCCACAACCACACCAAAGGGACTCACTGGAGGTCGCTGGTTTGATCCCTGAACTGGTTCCTCACTACGACCACTGAGGTGCCCCTGAGCAAGACCCTGATCATGCAGCTCCTCCAGTGCAGCTGCTCCTGTTCACAGACCAGGACCAGGGTCCTCCACTGAGTCCTGGACCAGGGTCAAAGATTAGGGACCAGGACTCAGTGGGGGACCGGGGTCAAAGATTATGGACCAGGACTCTGTGGAGGACCAGGGTCAAAGATCAGGGACCAGGGTCAAAGATCAGGGACTAGGGTCAAAGACCAGGGACCAGGACTCAGTGGAGGACCAGGGTCAAAGGTCAGGGACCAGGGTCAAAGACCAGGGACCAGGACTCAGTGGAGGACCAGGGTCAAAGGTCATGGCGGATGTTCAGAGAACCGTCTCCGTTCCATCTCAACGCCATAACAAACCGTCTCCATGACAACTGGGCAGCTCCGTCCTGAGGAAGGCCATCGTCCAGACCTGAACCCTGAACCTGAACCTGATCCTCCAAACCTCCCACTGGGTTTCTGGTAAAGCTCTATCACTCTCTGGAGCTCACTTGTGCATGTGTTCCACTCCGGTTAGGATCATGATGCCGTAGGTGAGTCCGCTCTGAAGCAGGAAGTGAAGCGCATACCTGAAACACAAACAGGAAGTCAAACATCAGCGTCCAATCAGACGCCAGAGAACCTCCTGAAACAAACATCGATCGTCAGTCAATGATTATTTAACATCTGTTAAAAGTATCAGTTATACTTTTACTGTAGTAGAAGTATGAAAACAACATTATGTAGAAATACATAATCCAAGTAAAAGTTCTCATTCTGAATGTTTATTAAGTAAAAGTGCAAAAGTATCACCCTCAAAATACCAAGTACCACAGTAAGCAGAGTAATATGTATTCATGTCTTTAAATACTGCTTGTAGTGAAATCAATAACAATAATAATCATTAATTAGTTGTTCAATAATCTGAATCTATAAAGTAACTAAAGCTGTCAGATAAATGTAGAAGAGGAGATGTACAAGTGTACAAGTACCTTGAATTGTACTTAAGTATAGTACTTAGTTTCTTTCCACCTTTAACTATATTTTCCATGTTCAAAGCAGTATTTTACTGAAGTACAGAGTACTTTCACAGTGTGGATGTAGTATTATTACTATAGTACAGGATCTGAATACTTCCTCCACCACTGCCCTGTACTCTGATAACATAATACATCTACAACGGTTCATGTGCGTTTTCTTCTTGTCTTTCTTCATCTTTAAATCAAACGTTTATTTTTCTGTCTCACCAGCCGAAGCAGAAGAGAGCGAAGTAGAGTCCCAGTAAAGTGGCCACCACGTGTCTGATGAAGGGACTGGTTTTACTGGGATGAAGGAAGAGACGGAACCAGAAGGCCGACAGCAGGGCACAGAGCTGACACGCCACAAAGTTCACCTGCCAGACAGAGAGAGGGGGGAATAAACACACTGTAGTAATGGTACATATAGTGGTAAGAGTATTACTATTAGAAGTATACATGTTATCAGTGGTACATGAAGTATAATGAGTATTACTATTAGTAAAATACATGTTATTAGTGGTACATGTAGTACTATTAGTATTATAAGTAGGGACCAGAGACAATTTGTTCATTGTTATTGTTAAGGACGTTGTGTTTGGCTGACAGCTAACCGCTAACCGCTAACAGCTAACAGCTAACAGCTAACAGCTAACAGTCCCACACACACTGCTGACACAGCGAGTCTTCAGCGTAACATCTGATCCGCTTGTTAATGTGTGTTGTTCATTAATTATGAACGAAGTGTAAACTGAGTGTTTCCTCCTGTGTCTGCTGTCTGAAGCATCACAGACGAGTTCAACGACAGACCAGTTCAACGACAGACAAGATCAACGACAGACAAGATCAACGACAGACCAGTTCAACGACAGACAAGATCAACAACAGACCAGTTCAACAACAGACAAGATCAACAACAGACAAGATCAACAACAGACCAGATCAACAACAGACCAGATCAACAACAGACCAGATCAACAACAGACAAGATCAACAACAGACCAGATCAACAACAGACCAGATCAACAACAGACCAGATCAACAACAGACAAGATCAACAACAGACCAGATCAACAACAGACAAGATCAACAACAGACCAGATCAACAACAGACCAGATCAACAACAGACAAGATCAACAACAGACAAGATCAACAACAGACAAGATCAACAACAGACCAGTTCAACAACAGACAAGATCAACAACAGACAAGATCAACAACAGACCAGTTCAACAACAGACAAGATCAACGACAAACAAGATCAACAACAGACCAGTTCAACGAAAGACGAGTTCAACGACAGACAAGTTCAACGACAGACCAGTTCAACGAAAGACGAGTTCAACGACAGACGAGTTCAACCTCAGACAAGATCAACAACAGACGAGTTCAACAACAGACGAGATCAACAACAGACGAGATCAACGGCAAACAAGTTCAACAACAGACGAGATCAACAACAGACCAGTTCAACGACATACAAGATCAACGACAGACAGGATCAACGACAGACAAGATCAACAACAGACCAGTTCAACAACAGACCAGTTCAACGACAGACCAGTTCAACAACAGACAAGATCAACAACATACAAGTTTACAACAGACGAGTTCAACGACAGACAGTTCAACGACAGACAGTTCAACGACAGACCAGTTCAACGACAGACGAGTTCAACCTCAGACAAGATCAACAACAGACGAGTTCAACAACAGACGAGATCAACAACAGACGAGATCAACGGCAAACAAGTTCAACAACAGACGAGATCAACAACAGACCAGTTCAACGACATACAAGATCAACGACAGACAGGATCAACGACAGACAAGATCAACAACAGACCAGTTCAACAACAGACCAGTTCAACAACAGACCAGTTCAACGACAGACCAGTTCAACAACAGACAAGATCAACAACATACAAGTTTACAACAGACGAGTTCAACGACAGACAGTTCAACGACAGACAGTTCAACGACAGACAGTTCAACGACAGACCAGTTCAACGACAGACCAGTCCAACGGCAGACGAGTTCAACGACAGACCAGTCCAACGACAGACCAGTCCAACGACAGACGAGTTCAACGACAGACCAGTCCAACGACAGACAGTGCAACGACAGACCAGTTAAACGACAGACCAGTTCAACGACAGACAAGTTCAACGACAGACCAGTTCAACGACATACGAGTTTACAACAGACGAGTTCAACGACAGACAAGATCAACGACAGACCAGTTCAACGACAGACCAGTTCAACGACAGACCAGTTCAACGACAGACCAGTTAAACATCACAGTCAGAATCTTGATCACAGCCAATCAGAGTGCTGCTGCTTTGAACGTCTCAGACTTTCTTCACTATTTTAAGTTTTATAGACCGAACTATGGATCAATAATGAAACTGTTATATATATGTACATATATATATATATATATATATATATGTATGTATATAAAAGCATATATATATATGTACATATATATATATATATATATATATATATATACATATATATATATATGTATATATATATGTAGAGAAATACTGAAACTACATATGGTGTACATAAACACTGTTTATTTAGCAGATACTTTAAACTTAGAGTGTGGAGGAAGTATTCAGATAAAGTACTCCATTTACAGTAAGAGAGTAGTTTAGTCCAGCGGGGCCCAACCTGAGGCCTGGGGCCCTCCAGATAAATGAGAGGGGTCCTCACTGATACTATTATATAAGAATCCTTAATTATGGACTTTATTCTACAAGATGCTCAAATGGTTTTACTAAATGAAATCTATTCTATATTATAAATATTTCACTGTATATATATACATATATATATATATATATATATATACATATATTGATTTTCTGGGATGGTTTACACAGAGCTGTGGTTCTATTAACACACTCTACATGTTAATATTGTATTATTATTATTAATATTATTATTACTATTATCATTATTATTATTATTGTTATTATTTTATTATTATTATTGTATCATTATTGGGGCCTGTGATGATGAACATCATGACCTCAGAGTCAACCAGCTGATCCCTGATTTATCCTGCTGCTGCTCTTCATCACCATCATCATCATCATCATCTTCATCACCCAGCTGCCAGTCTCACCGACGACACAGTGTTTAAGGTCCATAACTGTCTGTCTGTCTGTCTGTCTGTCTGTCTGTCTGTCTGTCTGTCTGTGTTGGAGGCCTCCATCCATGTTAAGCCGTCGTCGCTCTCGGTTTCTCTCTCAGACTCGTTTTCTTGGCCGCGCACGTCGCCTTGCTGTCGGTGTGAGAGGAGCAGAGGAGCCGCAGAGGAGCCGCGGAGCTCCGGAGCTCCTCTGCGGCTCCGGCTCCGGGCTCCGGGCTCCGGGCTCCGGGCTCCGTGCTCCGGCTCCGGGGCTCGGGTCCGGGTCTCCGCGTCCGGCGGCTCTTACCTGGTCCAGCGGCAGGTTGGTGATCTCGCTGAGCGGCTGCAGCAGGCTGGAGCCGGTGCAGGCCGTGGGGCGGCTGTCTTCAGCGGCCATGGCTCCGTGTCGGCGGCCGGTCTGCTGCTTCTGTGTCCGGCTGCAGCAGCTCAGAGGCGGCGGCGGAGGCTCCGTGATCCGCCGGCGGTCCGTCTGTGTGTCTGTGTGTCCTGATGCTCCTTCCTCCTCTTCTTCCTGTCCCTCCTCCTCCTCCTCCTCCTCCTCCTCCTCCTCCTCCTCTGTCTGTCTCCCCCTCCTCCCTCTGAGCCCCCTCTTTCTTCTCCCCACACATCCATCTCCTCTGGTCCTTCCTCCTCCTCCTCCTCCTCCTCCTCCTCCTCTGCTTTCATTCTCTTCCTCCTCTTATGCTTTTATTGTCCTTCCTCCTCCTCTTATTCCTTTATTCTCCTTCCTCCTTTTATTCTCCCTCCTCCTCCTCCTCCTCCTCCTCCCCTCCCAACATATATTAGTTCTCCTCTTAGATGATAGTGGCCCTCAAACACAGACATGTTGAGGCCCCTGAACCCTCAGAATGAACTCATGAAGGTCTTTGTGGTCATTCTTCTCCTCTTTGTTCATCCTCCTCTTCCTCACATCCGTCTCTCTGGTTCCTTCTTGTTCACACAGTTTGTTTCAGATATTTCTCTGCTGTTTGATCCTAAAACACCAGTAAAGATAATAGCAACACCCCAGAGAGCAGACGTTTCACCATGAACACATCTCCGTCTACACCGATGCTGGTCCGACCAGTCTCATGAACACTTTTCATGTCTGTAGTTTTCAAATGTAAATAAGTTTCCTGAAAGTATATTAGTAGTATTTCATTCATAAAACAGAGGTGTTCTTCCAGTACTTAATTATGTATCCGTCAGTACACATCAGAAACACACAACTCCTCATATACTGTCTCGAGTATATAGATAAATATGTATATATATATATATATAGATAGATAAATATATATTTATATATATAAATATATATATATATATGAATATGTATAGATAGATAAATATATATATATATAAATATATATAGATAAATATATATATATAGATAGATAAATATATATATTTATATCTATATATATATGAATATATATAGATAGATAAATATATATGAATATATATAGATAGATAAATATATATATATATAAATATATATAGATGGATAAATATATATAGATAAATATATATATATCTCTCCTCTCTTCTGTCTCCTCTCTCCTCTCTCCTCTCTCTCTCTCCTCTCTTCTCTCTCCTCTATTCTGTCTCCTCTCTCCCTCTCTCTCTCCTTCTCCTCTCTCTCCTCTCTCTCTCTCTCTCTCTCTCTCTCTCTCTCCTCTCTCCTCTCTCTTCTGTCTCCTCTCTCCTCTCTCCTGTCTCCTCTCTCTCCTGTCTCCTCTCTCTCCTCTCTCTCTCCTCTCTCTCTCTCTCCTCTCTTCTGTCTCCTCTCCTCTCTCCTGTCTCCTCTCTTCTGTCTCCTCTCTCCTCTCTCTCTCTCTCTCCTGTCTCCTCTCTCCTCTCTCCTGTCTCCTCTCTCTCTCTCTCCTCTCCTCTCTTCTCTCTCCTCTCTCCTCTCTCTCCTCTCTTCTGTCTCCTGTCTCCTCTCTCCTCTCTCTCTCTCCTCTCTTCTGTCTCCTCTCTCCTCTCTCCTCTCTCTCTCCTCTCCTCTCTCCTCTCTCTTCTCTCTCCTCTCTCCTCTCTCTCTCTCTCTCTCTCTCCTGTCTCCTCTCTCCTCTCTCTCTCCTCTCTCTGTCTCCTCTCTCCTCTCTTCTGTCTCCTGTCTCCTCTCTCCTGTCTCCCCTCTCCTCTCTCCTCTCTTCTCTCTCCTCTCTCTCCTGTCTCCTCTCTCTCCTCTCTCCTCTCTCCTCTCTCCTCTCTCCTCTCTCGTCCAGCAGGTGGCGGGCTCTCGCGTCAGACAGAGATTAAAGAGTAGAAGAAGAAGACACTTCCGGGTGGTTTGTTTGTTTTGGTTGTCTGGGCAGTTAGCAGTTAGCAGTTAGCAGTTAGCAGTTAGCAGTTAGCAGTTAGCAGTTAGCTCAGGATGTCAGCTACGGAGGACGACACGGAGCTGCGGGACCTCCTGATCCAGAACCTGGAGAACAACGGAGTCCTCAACAAGCTGAAGGTCCGGGGCCTGCTCACCGCGACGCTAATGCTAGGCTAGGCTAGGCTAGGCTAATGCTAGGCTAATGCTAGCAGTTACACGTCCTTTGGTTGAGTTCATTATATACATTATTTAAGCTTTAACGGTCATTAAATGAAAATACCCGGATGTCTGGTGTGAACAGCTATAATACAGAATATGATAAACATTATTAATTATAATACAGAATATGATAAACATCATTAATTATAATACAGAATATGATAAACATCATTAATTATAATACAGAATATGATAAACATTATTAATTATAATACAGAATATGATAAACATCATTAATTATAATACAGAATATGATAAACATTATTAATTATAATACAGAATATGATAAACATTATTAATTATAATACAGAATATGATAAACATCATAATTATAATACAGAATATGATAAACATTATTAATTATAATACAGAATATGATAAACATTATTAATTATAATACAGAATATGATAAACATTATTAATTATAATACAGAATATGATAAACATTATTAATTATAATACAGAATATGATAAACATCATTAATTATAATACAGAATATGATAAACATCATTAATTATAATACAGAATATGATAAACATCATTAATTATAATACAGAATATGATAAACATTATTAATTATAATACAGAATATGATAAACATCATTCATATAATACAGAATATGATAAACATCATTAATATAATACAGAATATGATAAACATTATTAATTATAATACAGAATATGATAAACATCATTAATTATAATACAGAATATGATAAACATCATTCATATAATACAGAATATGATAAACATCATTAATATAATACAGAATATGATAAACATTATTAATTATAATAATAGAATATGATAAACATCATTCATATAATACAGAATATGATAAAATCATTAATTATAATACAGAATATGATAAACATTATTAATTATAATACAGAATATGATAAACATAATTATAATACAGAATATGATAAACATCATTAATTATAATACAGAATATGATAAACATCATTAATTATAATACAGAATATGATAAACATTATTAATTATAATACAGAATATGATAAACATCATTAATTATAATACAGAATATGATAAACATTATTAATTATAATACAGAATATGATAAACATTATTAATTATAATACAGAATATGATAAACATTATTAATTATAATACAGAATATGATAAACATTATTAATTATAATACAGAATATGATAAACATTATTAATTATAATACAGAATATGATAAACATTATTAATTATAATACAGAATATGATAAACATTAATTAATTATAAAACATACAGAATATGATAAACATCATTAATTATAATACAGAATATGATAAACATTATTAATTATAATACAGAATATGATAAACATCATTAATTATAATACAGAATATGATAAACATTATTAATTATAATACAGAATATGATAAACATCATTAATTATAATACAGAATATGATAAACATTATTAATTATAATACAGAATATGATAAACATCATTAATTATAATACAGAATATGATAAACATCATTAATTATAATACAGAATATGATAAACATTATTAATTATAATACAGAATATGATAAACATCATTATTAATACAGAATATGATAAACATCATTAATTATAATACAGAATATGATAAACATTATTAATTATAATACAGAATATGATAAACATCATTAATTATAATACAGAATATGATAAACATCATTAATTATAATATATGATAAACATTATTAATTATAATACAGAATATGATAAACATTATTAATTATAATACAGAATATGATAAACATCATTAATTATAATACAGAATATATAAACATATTAATTATAATACAGAATATGATAAACATTATAATTATAATACAGAATATGATAAACATCATTAATTATAATACAGAATATGATAAACATTATTAATTATAATACAGAATATGATAAACATCATTAATATAATACAGAATATGATAAACATATTAATTATAATACAGAATATGATAAACATTATTAATTATAATACAGAATATGATAAACATTATTAATTATAATACAGAATATGATAAACATTATTAATTATAATACAGAATATGATAAACATTATTAATTATAATACAGAATATGATAAACATTATTAATTATAATACAGAATATGATAAACATATTAATTATAATACAGATGATAAACATCATTAATTATAATACAGAATATGATAAACATTATTAATTATAATACAGAATATGATAAACATTATTAATTATAATACAGAATATGATAAACATCATTAATTAATACAGAATATGATAAACATATTAATTATAATACAGAATATGATAAACATTATTAATTATAATACAGAATATGATAAACATTATTAATTATAATACAGAATATGATAAACATATTAATTATAATACAGAATATGATAAACATTAATAATGATAAACATATAATATAATACAGAATATGATAAACATCATTAATTATAATACAGAATATGATAAACATCATTAATTATAATACAGAATATGATAAACATTATTAATTATAATACAGAATATGATAAACATTATTAATTATAATACAGAATATGATAAACATCATTAATTATAATACAGAATATGATAAACATATTAATTATAATACAGAATATGATAAACATTATAATTATAATACAGAATATGATAAACATCATTAATTATAATACAGAATATGATAAACATTATTAATTATAATACAGAATATGATAAACATTATTAATTATAATACAGAATATGATAAACATTATTAATTATAATACAGAATATGATAAACATTATTAATTATAATACAGAATATGATAAACATTATTAATTATAATACAGAATATGATAAACATTATTAATTATAATACAGAATATGATAAACATTATTAATTATAATACAGAATATGATAAACATTATTAATTATAATACAGAATATGATAAACATAATTATAATACAGGATATGATAAACATCATTAATTATAATACAGAATATGATAAACATTATTAATTATAATACAGAATATGATAAACATTATTAATTATAATACAGAATATGATATCATCTTCTCTTTTATTAATCATACATTTTATAAAGAGAAACAAATCTCTTAATAAACCATTTGAACTCCTGCTGAGCTTCTGAATCAATATATTTGTATTTATGGACAATAAAAACATATTGATTGAAGCAGATGTTTTTATCTGAATTATGAAAGTAAACAGTGTTACGTTAATGATGTGAGGTTCCTTCACAATAAAAGCTTTTAAAACAAAGCACAGAGAATTCTGTACTCTGTGTTTGAAGTTTTATTTTTACTGGCCTTTAATTCATTAGTAATTAAAAAGCAGCTTCCTTGAAGGTAATATGTGGAACAATTATGGGAGAAAACTACAATTCTAATGTTACTTGCTGTCTGATATTTAGCGATGGTTAGAGGCTGATCATTAAAGGTAATTGATCGGTATACATGTTTCTTCTTTGTTGGTGTGGCTCTGTTTCCTCCTGCAGGCAGAGATGAGGGCAGCAGTGTTCCTGGCGATGGAGGAGCAGGACAAACTGGAGGTGAAGGTTCAGGTTTCTGTTGGAGAAGATTCATATCATGACATGTTGTGATGACATCACATATGGAGATTATGATGACATGCTATGATGTCGTTTGAAGTCAATAACATGAGGGAATACTTTTTATTAGTATTTAATTCACACATGAGAATCCTAAACCATGTGGTGGTTCCATATGTATTTATTTATGGTGATGGAGATATAAAATAATTGATTAACTTTTAACTTTATTATCTGTTTGTCTCAGAACAAAAGTCCTCTGATCAACGAAGAGCTGAAGAAATGTCTGAACAGCAGAGACGGTGAGTCCTTTATTCTCCTCATGTTTATTGGTTTGATCTTCATATCACGAGTTCTTCTGGATGTATTGAGAGGTTCAGACAGCTTTGAGGTGTAGTTCTTGTCTGTCACCACACGGTGGAGCTGTGAGCCCTCAAACAGCAGGAACAGACCGTCTTCTTCTTCTCTTGTGTTTTATAGTGTCTATACATTCAGATTGTTGTAGTTTCATGTTCCTGTAGAAAGCTGTATTCATGATTCTCAACCAGATGATCATAGAATAGAATATTACGTAACTGTGTTTTTGTTGTCTAAACCTAAATCTAAGTTTCCTGTCGAGAAGGAAGTTTATTTTGAAAAGACTGTGTTGGTGTAGCGAACAGAAAAGGAGCGTGTTCGAGTAAAGCAGTGATTAGTGAGGAGTAACTGTTTATTAGGAGCTGTAGCTCAGAGAGCGGCGAGGACAGTGTGTTCAGGTGTCGTCTCCCTGCAGGACGCCTGGTGGCCGGTCTCATCGTGGACTTCCTGCAGGTCTTCAACCTGGACTTCAGCCTGGCTGTGTTCCAGCCGGAGATCAACTCGGTAAGTCTGAGGAACCCAGAGAGCGGATCAGAGTCTGGTCTCTGAGGATCCACACGCCCTCATCACCACCATCCATCAACCGTGGTCTCTGAGGTCTCACTGTCCTCTGTCTCACTGTCTCTCTGTCACCATGACTCCACTGTCCTCTGTTTTACTCACTGTCTCACTGTCTCACTGTCCTCTGTCTCTGTCTCACTGTCTCACTGTCCTCTGTCTTACTGTCTCACTGTCTCACTGTCCTCTGTCTCACTGTCCTCTGTCTCACTGTCTCACTGTCCTCTGTCTCACTGTCTCACTGTCCTCTGTCTTACTGTCTCACTGTCCTCTTTCTCTGTCTCACTGTCCTCTGTCTCACTGTCTCTCTGTCCTCTGTCTCACTGTCTCACTGTCCTCTTTCTCTGTCTCACTGTCTCTCTGTCCTCTTTCTCTGTCTCACTGTCCTCTTTCTCTGTCTTTCTGTCTCACTGTCCTCTGTCTTACTGTCTCACTGTCCTCTGTCTCACTGTCCTCTGTCTCACTGTCTTCTGTCTCACTGTCCTCTGTCTCACTGTCTTACTGTCTCACTGTCCTCTGTCTCACTGTCCTCTTTCTGTCTCTCTGTCTCACTGTCCTC